>NC_057767.1:13462475-13762475 GCF_010389155.1 Erigeron canadensis | reverse complement strand
ACATCTTCTACACCACTTCCTTCTATTTCTTCTCCGATTCAACCAATTCTTTCTCCACCGCAATTGTCAACAGTTCTTGAACGAACATCAAACATCCTTGCTCCCATTCCTGGGAGAAGATTAAAGATGCAAGCTCGAAGGATTAAATCCAAATCTGGTGTATTGAAAATCACCAAGAAGAAGCAAAAGAAGAGACATTTTGCTTCTAGTTCGCAGGGAGAAGAGTCGAGTACAGTTGCCATTGATCAATCTTTTGGTACCTAGACGGACTTTGATGATGACCATATCACAGAAACCATTGCAAGTGTGATATCAGATATTATTTCTGAGGATCAGGGCACTGGAGATGCAGTTGTGTCGGAGGACCAAAGAGGGAATGAGGGAGGAGTTGAAAATACCGGAGAGGTTGAGAGGTCTGGGCTAGGACAAGGGCGTAAAGAAAACATTTTCCCTCCAATAGATGAAAGTAATGAGTCTAGCCGGGATAACAACCCTAGGGTAGAAGTCGAGAGCTCCCCACTCTTGCATGCACAAAACTCTCCCAACCATTCTGACTCCTCACAACAGGAGTTAGTCTCACAAAGGCACGGGGAACAACCACGCTCACCACACTCTCCTCATTTGGAGGATGAGAGTGTTGAAATAAGAGAGGACCAGCCCCACCTCTCGCCTTCATTTCATGCACATGAGTCTAGATCTCCAAGGGACACGGACCTGCAAGCTCAATTTAGTACTGATGCCGGAACAAACGGAGAGGGACCCACTTTGTGTGACCCTCTAGGATAGCTTGGAAGTCCTGCCTTAGCTAACATCATGCAAGCTTTAGCTGTAGGCAACAGTTCTCACACCGAGACCGAGAGACAGTATGAATGCCAAGGTGACACTGCTGTTTCTCAGGATCAACTTGAGACTGTATTAACGGGCATTCTCAGTAACCCCGGTGTTGTGAATGGTGTTACCCAACAACAAGTCCCGGACAATGATTATCACAGTCTAGGACATAACTTGATTCTGGTTGTGAAGCCTTTGAATCCGAAACTGCTGGTGAAGGTTTACCCCAAGGATCTGCAAGAAATCCTGAAACAGCTTTAGCTGGTTTAGGTCACACCACAAGTGTGCCAACAACCTCCGGGTTGGTTCCACCATCTTTACAAACACCAACACCACATCAAACAACACAAACACCCCAACAAACTTCATCAACCTCTAAATAACAAGACAAAGACAATACATGCAATCATTTATTACATATTTTGAGGGCTGAAGGTGATAGCATTAATATGGTTGATAGGGGAGTGTTGAATGCTCTGGAGTTGAGGGATAGAGAATTAGAGCATGCACGACAAGTCCAAGCTTTGAAATAGCAAGTACAAAGTCAGAAGGCGGAATATGATGCCAAACTTGTTGCTTTCGAGCTACGATTGATTGCTCTTGAGTCTTGCTGACCGGTCTCAGTTTCTACCAGACGGGATGATCCTAATTCCGATGATCACCCCGAGGGGGAGAACCAAGGAGATGGTCAAGCCAATGTAGATAATACTTCGGCAAGAGTTGAAAAAACAAATGTTGATGTAGATATGGGGGAAAGGAATGAAGGTGGGAATGAAGATGTGGTTGAGGATGATCAGGCTGAGTTGGATAGATTAGCCGAGTGTAGAGCTAGATCTGATGCAATGTGGACAGGACTTGGTTTGAATCTTGAAGAAGTTGAGAATGCTGAATACAGGGAGGAAATAAGGAAAAGGTTGGAAGATGTGTTTGGGATGGAAGAGATAGAAGGAGAGGAGGAAGAAGAGTTTATTGATGAAGATATAGTAGATAAGGCTCTAATAGAATTTGCTGAAGGAGAGGCTAACGCAGAAGCAATTAAAGACATTATAGTGTTGAATGTTCCGGAATTTGTTGAGAATTCTTCAAACACTGGTTCATCAGTTGATTTTTGAGTCTCAACAAATTCCGGAACATTCAACACTATATTGTCTTTAATAGCTTCTGCGTCAGCCTCTCCTTCAACAAATTCTATTAGAGCCTCATCTACTATGTCTTCATCAATAAACTCTTCTTCCTCCTCTCCTTCTATCTCTCCCATACCAAACACATTTTCTAACCTTTTCCTTATTTCCTCCTTGTACTCAACATTCTCAACTTCTTCAATATTCAAACCAAGCCATGTCCACATTTCATCAGATCTAGCCCTACATTCGGCTAATCTATCCAACTCATCCTGATCATCCTCAACCACTTCTTCTTGTCCACCTTCATTCCTTTCCCCCATCTCTACATCAAAATTGGTTTCTTCAACTCTTGTCGAATTATCATCTACATTGGCTCTGATACCAAATGTAATGTCTGTAATTGAGCTTAACTATGTGTTTTAGTGTGTGTTAATGGAGGTCGTGTGTGTGTAAGTGTGTGTAAATACCGAGAGAGAAAGTAAGTGTGTGTGGAAAGATTGGATAGCTTGAAATGTGTTAAAGTTACAATTCAAAGCTATGGAGGGGCTTTATATACTTCTATACAATTTTCACTAGACCCTCTTCCAAACTTATAAGAAATACAAACAAATACAAAATGTTATAAACATACAAATCAACTACTAGAAATTATATTTCTAATAGGTTGGTTAATTAGAAGACAAGTCACTATCAAGTGACTTTATTCTTGTACTTTAACCAATACATTTAAGGAATTAAAGTAGTTTCCTTAAATGCATGCAACCATATTTGTATGGCAAAAATAATATTATATTTATTCATTTTGCCTATAAATACCAAGTCATTTACCTCGTCCAAATTACACTTTTGCAATTTGGTGTCTTTCCTTAAATACTCTCGATCTAAACGGTTATACTTCACAACTTTAAGTATTTCGATCATAAGAGTTTATTTAGCAAAAATTTAGATCACTTTTAATTCATAAGGTTGTTTAGATACTTACTTTGTAATATCTTAGTTCCGTAACAACCTTGTATTTTATTTAACATCAATAAATAAAATACACTTGAAAAATTACATTGTGTCTCACCATTTACTTTACTTGTTTATCTATTTACATTACTTAAGTTATGTATTACTTTATATATATTCTTGCATTTATATTTATTGTAATACTAGTCCAATCTAGTGCTTACTTGACTTGTCGTATTCTACACTTGTGGGTTAAACCATCAAGTGAGGGACTTTATAGAAACGTCTCAATATTAACCTCAACAAGTCGACCCCTCACAATACTATATTCCCGACCCACCACCGACTACTCAACCTCAACAAGTCGACCGCTCACAATACTATATTCCCGACCCACTACCGACTACTCAACCTCAATATCATTACACCTCACAATATCATACGGCGTATTTTCCTCCTCCCTCTCGCGTAATGTATCCCCCTCCCTCTCGCACAATGAATCCTCCTCCACCTACTCACGTCCAAGATTACGAGTGGTACCAAATGGCCAAGATTGATTTGGAGTATTTCGATCCGTTTGATAGCGCAAAGCATCCTCCTCCCCCAACCCACTCGCGCAATGCACCGACTCCCCTCCCCACCGATGATGAGAATGAGGCCATTCCCGATACACAAGAAGTTCAAATAGGTATTAAACTATGTTTCTATACTTTATATATATACGGTTATAAATATATATATATATATAAATATATTATACGGTTAAGATTTATATATATAAATATACTTTATATATATACGGTTAGTATATACATTTATATATATAGTGGAAGAAGTTGTACCAAAAAGGAAGTATACAAAACGGGTTGAAAAAAATAAAATGGACGCAAGAAAAAGAGGTGGCGTTGGCACAAGCGTGGATTCATATTTCCACATGTAGAGTAGTCGGTAATGAACAAGGACAGGATAAGTTTTAGGAGCAAATTTTGGAGCATTTCTCGAAGGAGTTGGGTGGTAAAAGCCGATCTAAGGATAACCTCAACACCAAGTGGGGCAACATGGGTACAACAATATCAACGTTCAATGAATGTTACATCCAAGCGGTATTTATATATTTATATATGTTATTTATGTTTATTTATAGATTTATATAAATATATACTTTATTTAAGTTTATTTTGTTAATTGTTTATGTTGTTAATGGTAGGATGGTGTAAGGAATAGTATATGTGATGATATAAATGTGATGACTGAGGCGTTGAAGGACTACAAAACAAGAACCGGGAAGGAGTTCACGAGTATTGCAGCTTGGAAGGTTGTGAAAGATGAAGCAAAGTGGAAGGAAACATTTCAAGTTGGGCAAACATCTTCGGCCCATTCAGATAAGCGAATAAAGTCGTCAGAAGGAGGCAATTATGAGTCGTCTAGTAACAATGATGATGCCACTGTGTTACCAGATTTGAATGAGTCAAGCACTCCTAGTAGTCGGCCAAGAAAGGGCCAAAAGAATGTGGGGTTGTCGTCGTTAAAGGGAGGAGGTTATTTTTCTACTTTTACGGAGGAGTACGCGGAGAAGAAAAAGCAAAATATGGAGGAAGCGAATATGAAAAAGCAAGCATTGTTGGACTTACAACTCGAGCATCAAATTAACAAGAGTAAGAGGAGTGACTACAAGTTTTTTCAACACCCCACACGTGAACTCTGATCCAAAACGCAGAGCGTGGGCGATTGAGAAAAAACGGGAGATTGCGGAGAAGTATGGATGGGAGTTTAATGAGTGATTTTTATGTTATTAATCTATTGTTTATTTTTATGTGTCGAACATTTTAATTTTTATTTGTCTAAGTGTGTAATGAACTTTGTTTAATTTTAATATGTGTGGTTTATGTTTTATTTATATTGTTTTGTTTAAAAATTGTTTGATTAAATTAAATGAAAAAGAAAAAAAAATTTAGGAGGGTTGAAAAGGTCATGAATGCCATTGAAAATGGTTGGGAGGAATAGTTGGGAGGGTTGAAAAGAAAAATTGAGTTGGAGGTATTTAATTGGTGGAATTTGGGAGGGATGAAAATTTGGGAGGCAGAACTCCTCTCCCCCTAATCAAATTTATTTTTCTATAGTTTTCAGTTTTTTCATAATTTCATCTTTTTTTTTGGATAAAGGTAAACATATTATAAATACCACAAACATTTACAAAGTAATGCCCCCACAGGCCCCAGAATAAGATAAAGGGGACCCATGGTGCAGGAAATGAACCAACTGAGTAACTGGACAGACCCAAAAACCCAATAAATAATCAAACTATCAATCTAAACAATAAGAGTATAAAAACAGTGCTAGTATAACTATCAGTGCTAGTCGTCCATCTTCATGAACTGACCAAAACCATCATCCGACTCAACATCTTCTTCAGCATACATATCATCATCATCCCCAGCAGCATGTGTAGCATGAAAATAAGGCTCAACTGAGGGAATACTAACATCATCAGTGTTAATCTGGCATAGTACATCATACTGGTTCCTAGTCTCAACAGCATGACCAGGTGGTGTAAGTATAGAATCATGATCTGCATGAGCCTGTGTACCTGAGTAAGTGTTTGGAACTGTGTCTGTATGAATCTGGAGTGGTCTTTGTGGAACTGGAGCAGCAGGAAAACTGACTGGAGCTGATGAATCTGTAGTGGCTGGAGTAGGAGTAGCTGCTGCTGGGCCTTACCCTTTGGGTCATTTGTCTTTTTAGGGACATATATTACCTTGGGCTTAGGCATAGAGAAAGATAGGGCTTTTATGGGCCTCCTCTTTCATCTTTTGGGCTTTTGAAACCCATCCTGATCCTGGACCTCTGTTGGAGTAGCCTGTTGGGCCCCTGTTGGGCCTACCTTGGTCTCTGATGGACCTACCTGTGATGCTGGAGCTGCATAATTTCATCTTAGCCTCTCCAACTGCTGCCCTTTTTACTACCAAGATTGACCTGAGAGTATCGTGTGAATAAAATTTTCTTCTTAATTGATTACTTTTGACTAATTTTCATTATCGAAAACAACAAATATATAATATCTTTTTCAAATACTTTTTTAATGATTTTATTTAACTTTTACCCAATTTACTAAAAATAATTTTATTAAACTTATCGCGGTTTTATGAGGGATAAAAATCTTGTATATGTCTATTGTTTGTGTGGTGGGGTAAAATTAATGGAATCTGAAGTTCTAACTTTTAAGATAGAAAGCAAAACAACTGTACACAATTTTGCCAAAATTATTGAGAAGTGTCATGCATGTAAAAGGGCAAAGGGAGAGGCGCAACACACGTGGAACAAAAAACCTTATTTTTTCAAAGCAACTTAATTATCTTCTTTCTTTTTTCTTTTCTTTTTAATTAAAATGTAATATTGCCAAATGCCAATTGGCCTTATAAATTACGTGTATATCACTTGTATATATATAAGAGAAAAAAACAACCAAATTTCAACCCCATACCTTTTCTCTTTCAATTCTCTAAAGAAAATTTAAATGGCAGCCACCACCACAAGCCATTGTATTGCACATTTGATAGAACCAGACTTGACCAAATCCAACATCTTAGGTCCAACAAGACACACTGTCTATACCCATTGCCAAGTAAGCATTTATATAGTTTTTCCCTAAATTATTCCTATTTTCGACCAATTTTGTTGTACATTTAACACAATTTTATTGTACATTTAACATGTGTATCTTTATTGATTAGAGATATAACCATGTTTGTTCATTATCAATGAATGGTTGCCAAGTACGTGACCCTCGAACTCCTGTCGGGTTGACCGAAACTCGAAGTTTTCCAGCAGTCTCGACGCCCATGATGGCAATGGAGCGCTTAAATTCCGCTGTTAGTGAGTTGGGGTCCGGTCCCCCAGAGTTTGGGTCCGGAATCATAAGGCTCGAGGTCAGTATAATTTGCTAGTTTTGTGTCAATAATACTATTATGGTTAGCTTTCTTTCATGTTTCATTGGTTTGTGATATTTTGGATTGCTTATCTGTTACAAATTAACGCCAATGAGAATTTGCCATGTGGTTGGATATATATATTTTTTGGTCATGTTGTCAAATGGACTTCTTTCGTATGGGCCGGGGTGTGCCGATAAGAAAGTTGATGAATGATTTTGGTCATTCTATCTTAGATCAAGTGTCAATTAATTAATATTAGTGAAATTGAGTTTAATCACAATTATTAATTGGACATAATTAAACGGTGAAGTATATGTTTGTCTATATATGTAGATACAGATATATTAGACATAGCTAGCATTCCTAAACCGAGTTACAAACCAAAAATAGTCTATATATCGTTGTCTAGGGTACTTGATTGTTTCACTATTATATGGCGTGGTATTTCTGATATCGTATCTCAACTGAATGTCACCCAATCATAATTGTAAATCACCCCACCAGTCAGCACCACCACCACACCGTCGTTACCGCCACATTGTGCGAATAATATATGAATAAAGAGATATACATAAAAAAAAAGAAGTTTAAAGATAAACAAGAATTATACATCAAAAAGAACTTGTTTAACGCCTTCATCGTTTAAACAATATTCATCACTGGTGTTTTATCATTTACCGTCGTCACCTTCATTGTTTTTAAACTATTCTTCAAGAACATCTTTTAAGTTAACATAATCTTTGTGGTTATTTTAATACTCCATCCGTCCCATATTAAATGTCCAATTTTGATTTGTCAAGTATTTTAATTTAAACTTTGACCGTGATTCCGTGAAAAATATTTGTTTGTATTAATTTACACTTCATATAAAATATATAAACGAATTGAGTTTTTAATGTACTTTTCATTGATACAACTTTCGTCAACTATTATATAACACAAAAAAAATATTTATGGTCCAAGTTGTAAGCAGAAAACTTCACAAATTAAAATTCGACATTTAATATGTGACAGATGGAGTATTACATATTAGATATCAATGGATTTATATTATAGGTTATTATTTTATGTGGTTGTTATGTTATTATTCGTTTGACATTGTTTACCCGTGAAGCTTTTACATTGAACATCACATTTATGGTTATTCTAATACCGTTTTTTGAATAATAATAATACTACACACTTTTATAAGATATCATTTTTATGTAATTGTTATATTATTATTTGGTTGACGTTGTTCATTCGTAGTGTTTTTGGTAATTAAAGTCATTCTTCTTGTTATTGTAATATCACGTATTACATAATAGTGAATATTTTTATACTATGTTGTTTTAACGTGGTTACTTATTTCATTTTAAATAATAGAAAATACTTATACGTCAATAAGATACTTAAATGATATAGTCATTTATACTTTGTCAAATGTAGCTGTTCGAAAAGTTCTTATTACATGTTTGACACAATGATTAAAGATATTTTCTTTGTTTATGATTGGTTATTTATGTTTAATAAAATATAAAATGCTAGATAATTTGTTATTAATATTTATTTGGTTTTATTATTTGTGAAATGACATCAATTTCACACCCGATTTGAATGACAAATCTTTTGATACGAATTTTTTAAGAAAAAGTGAATATTGTGGCTATTATGTACCAAAGCTTAGATATAGATCCTTATATATAAATTTTTGAATATTTGTTTAAAAAAATGGATGCGAGATGTTCTGTACTGAAACTTAGGTAAATGATAGCCACATATTTTTTCCCCCCAATTTTTTAATATATAAAAAATATGGGTTCAATTCTTTTCTCAATATTCACTTTTCACACTTTCATTATTTTGAGAATTATTTTTTATGTAAGGATTATGAGATCTTTCAAATTATGTATCGTATCACATGAATATTTTCACGTTTTCGTATACTGTGAAGAAATGGCAATATGTATGGTTTTGAGTTTTTTTTTATTTATAACATTTCATGTGATAGAACAAAAAAAAAATGTATTCAATACATAATTTAAAAGCTCTCAAAACTATTTAAAAAAAAAAAAAATGTTTCTCAATGTCGCTACTATTGATGGTAAATGTTAATAATAGTTAAAATTTGGGTTGAAAATTGAAGGTTCCAATAGAAGAGGAGATAGAAGCAATAGACTGGTTACGTGGTCAACAACAGTATAATCATCATTTGCCTCAATGTTTTTTCTCTGGAAGAAGAAGAAGAAGAAAGCAAAAAACAACAATATCTGATTCGTATGAATATAATGGCAATGGCAATGGCAATTTCAACAACGGAAATTCTTCGTCATTGGTGAGTGTTGCAGGGTTGGGTTCAGCTGTTTTCTTCCGCCATTTCACCCCTTTTTCACTCCATGATTGGCGTTCTATCAAGAGGTATTATTATACTCACTTTCCTTATTGCCCCCATATTGTAAGCAGAGGGTTTGGGTTTTGCTAACTTGTACGAGATAGGTTGTTATTAATGAACTTAATGTTTCTTAAAAATGAAAAAATATGTATTTACTAGCACGGTACCCGTATAATACGGAGGGGATAACAGAGGTGTGATGGCGCGACAAATGGTGATGGTGGTGACAACGTCAAATGATGTAGGTAATTGATGTAAATGTGTTTAATTTAAAAAGGGTAACAGAAATATTTTATAATATAATGGACCGATAGTGTAATTTGATATTTAGGGTCCGTAGTAATTTATTTTATGGTAATTTGGTCAATTCGTGTATCCCATGTTTCTTAACTTTTTATGTGGGGTTATAATTTTTACATAGTATGAGTAGTGTAGATTATTTTTTACAAATATCTATTCTACTAAATTAAACCAATTAATACTAAAGTACCACATTACCAAGGATTGAACCTTGGTCTCTACCCCAAGAGGCAAGAGCATCTACCAAGTGGGCTAACCCCACATTGGTAGTATAGATGATTTAATTTGAAATGGTAAGTATTAATGGCTATTAAATCTATTTTAGATTAACTTAACGAGGATTAAATGCATTTGTTCTTTTGTTAGGAAATACATTGAGTTTATTGAAGTTTTAATATTTGTACATGTATAACGTGTTCAACACAATGTTCCGGTAACCTATCATTTCCATGATTCTTTCTCCAATTTAAAAAACAAAGTAACAGGAAAACAGGCAAAAAGCCGCCAGAAGTTTTATAAAATCTGAACGTTCAATAAAAAAGAAGATAAAATTACTTGCCTATATATAGCTTAAACCAATAAATATAAACTTATAAAATGGTACAAATTGTAAAAACAGCTAAGTTATAAACATTGTAGGGCTTTTGGACTCAAGGACTTAAGTTAGAGCTTCAGTTGGAAACAGATGTGTTTGTACTTTGTTAGAGTTTCTTATTTTTACATTAGGTTATCTGGAAAACATAACAGCATACAATTGTAATGGAAGATTATATTGCAATTTAATACCTATCGATCTACTTGTATTCTGCTGATGCGATATGATTATTTATGAGTATGGGAAATTAGAGCCAAACAAAATCAAGTGTGATGCCTTGAAACAACGCGTTTGACGGGATTGATATTGCCATTCAGATAGTTAGTTACATGTTGGTGGTATCTTATAGTTTGTTAATATATATGGAGATATATCGTTGGAGAATGTTGGGCCATTTGCCCACTAAGCATGAAGTAGCTATTCTGTATGCAGTTTCAACTGATTTTTAATGTTCATCTATGTAACATTAACTTCAGTTTGTTGGTAGACAGACCTTTGCAATATATGTCTCACTATTGAACCATTTGGTCCACACCTAAACCAGATGCTTTCAAATTTTCCGTTTAATTTCAATATGTTTATGAAAACATCTGAAATTTAAGTATGTAATTTGAAGGTTCCTTTCTAAGAAGTGCCCATTGATCCGTGCTTATGGGGCTATTCGTTTTGATGCATTAGCGAATACATCATCTGAATGGGAAGCTTTTGGTTCGTTTTACTTCATGATCCCACAGGTAAAGGAAACAACTTATTTATTGTTGGCCTAGTGTAGCATGTATTTGTGACTCATGATGGGTGTATATGAAATTGCAGGTCGAGTTTAATGAATTCGAGGATAGTTCAATGCTAGTTACTACAATTGCCTGGGATGAATCTCTTTCATGGACATTTGAGAAGGCAGTACACACACTTCGGGCGACTATGCGGCAGGTTCATCTCCTGCCAACTTTTGCATTTGAAGTGCAGGTTGAAGGGTTTTGATAAAAACGTGCATGTTTTGATGTAGGTTTCCTCCAGTATTGTTAAGTTACGGAAAGAGGTTCCTAATACATCCATCCTCTGCAGCAATAACGTTCCTAGTAAGAAACTTTGGGATGTTGGAGTTAACAGAGCATTGCAAATGATTAGCAAAAGTAAATCACCTCTAACCAAGGTATTATATCAGTACTTCTCATAGATGATGTGGATTTACTTTTTTATACTTCTCATGGTGACCTCTTAAAGTTATATTTTAGTCCCAAAAAATAAGATAATACTTATGAAAGTTCAATATATTGATGTTTCTTCTTTAGGTTGTGCTTGCACGTAGCAGCATGATAAGAACATCTCCTGATATCGATCCTTTGACATGGTTGGCAACTTTACAGGTGTTCTTTCATTTGACATCGTATCACTACTTTCTGCTTTATATGTGATTTCTTGGATCAGAAAAGTATATTACGCTGACAATTGTAGGTCGAGGGTGAAAATGCTTACCAGTTCTGTCTTCAGCCTCCTGATGCACCATCATTTATTGGAAACACTGTAAGTGCAACTATTTACTACGTAAGGTTATAATAATCATGATCACAATCCAGCTAAGTACTTCATGAACCTGATAAGCATGTCATGTTTAGGTGTCCTCTTAATCACTTACTTGAACCTTTATGAATAGCCAGAGCAACTTTTTCATCGGAAAAAACTCGACATTTACAGTGAGGCAATGGCTGGAACCCGAGCTAGAGGTGACTCAAAGTCCCTGGATTTGCAGATAGCACTTGATTTACTTTCAAGGTTATTGCTTTGATCACCTTTTTTGTTACTATGCATTGTGTTTTCTCCGCAATGTGCATGTGTATCATTTTCTCTCTTTAAAATTGTGTAAAGAGGTAATCAACTTTGGGCTAGTTTCAATTTCATGTTATTTTTTTTCTTTGGCCAAACAAAAACTATTACACCCTATAGAAATCCATAAAATCCCATTAACTTTAAAGAAATCGAGGTTACAAAGTAAAATTGAGGTATTGGTACCTTTGGCCATGCCGAGAAATTGGTTATCTGCTATTAAAGGATGTAACGCGTTTTGATGTGTGAAGGTTTCTTATAGGGAATACGAAGTTGGTTGCCTGTATAAAAATTTTTGTACTAAAGTTGGCCATCATCTATACAGTTAATTGCAATCTTTATTAATTAGTTTCAGTTTTCAAATCATTGTAACCCTCAAGCTTTTCTTTTCCTACCGTTTTGCAGCTCCAAGGATGACCAGGAGTTCTCTATAGTGAGAGAGTGCATAAGAAGAAAACTAGAGGTAATGTGAAATATCATTTATCATGCAGTTTGTGGGTGGGTTTGGGGTACTGTGACCCTTCTTTATTCTGTTTGGATTAAGAATGCTAATATAATCTGTACCATTAGAATTTAAAAAATGCATGTATTATTTTCTGTAGGGTGTATGTAAAACAATATTAGTGGAGCCAGAAAAAACAATACGAAAACTCACAAGAGTACAACATCTTTATGCTCGGATAAGAGGCAGACTAAGAAGCGAAGATGATGAGGTATGGCTTAGACCGAGAAGATACAAGATATTAAATAAGGAGGCATTAGTTAAACATATGGAAATATTAACACATGTTTCTGTCTCTTGAAACTCGTAAAATATATAAATGTGTCCACTTAATGCAGTTTGATGTCTTGTCTTCACTTCATCCAACTCCAGCTGTGTGTGGTTTCCCTACTGAAGAGGCACGAGTTCTGATAGCAGAAACTGGTACATGTATATTCCTTCATCAACTGTTCTATTAAGATGCACCAAGTTCTTCCCTTTATGTGTTGTGTTTATTTTCTCCGGTTGTTTACATTTGAAATAATCATTAAAAGAAAAAAAAGTCAATTTAGAGAACCGTCCTGGTTTTATTACTCCATCTGTTTCTAATTGATTGCTACTATTTTCTTCGATTGTTTACATTCCGTGACTTTTTGTTGCAAGTTTACTTTGTTTGCTCAGTAGTAAGCATAACAAGAAGTTTGATTGTTAAAAACATAGTAACACCGATTTTCATCCAGAAGTTCATTTGATTATATCGGTTATATAATCAATTGTCAAAACTTATTAAATCAGGACTATGTGCTAAGTCAAAATTTGCATTGAAGAGGAAATATTTTATAAAATTGGTACTCCCTTTTGGTGGCTACTAATGACTCATTCCAGTTTGTTATATCTATTTGTGCTTTTTTCATCCTTGACAAGAAATTGTTGTTGCACAGAGATGTTTGATCGAGGAATGTATGCTGGTCCAGTTGGTTGGTTTGGAGGCGGGGAGAGTGAGTTTGCTGTTGGTATTAGGTCAGCCTTGGTTCAGAAGGTGACATTTTCGATTAACTGCTAATTTAGTTAAAGTAAGCAAGGTGTCCCATTTATAATATTTCCCTAATAGAACACCTCGCTATTATGGAAAGTGTGAGTATTCTTTTTCCATTTGAGTAAGTATTCTTGTCCCAGGAATCACTGATGCCAGCCCATATTATGAATCACAATAACTAAATGAACAAGAAACAAAGGGATGAACCCAAACGAGATATTTTTTATTCACTAGTTGTGGTTTAAGTTTTACACAGTGTTAACGGACTATACACCACAATGAACTGGTGCCTATCCAACCAACATAGGTGTTGGTAACGGTTTTTAAGACCGTTACATAACCAGTTTCTATAAAGTTTACAATAAACACCCCTTATTTAATTGAACTTTACATCTACTAACATAAAATACATACATATGTTGGCCAGTGGGGTTTCAATCAAACACGATACAGGTAACTAACGAAAGTAAAAATGAGTATTAAGGAATTAATACATAAACCGACCAAAAAACAATTATGAAAAAGGATTTATTTTATTATGAATTGGAAGTAGAATATATCTAATGAGGTTACGGAGTAATTAGAGAAGTTTATTGAGAAAAATGTGTTAGTAAACATAATCAGAGGCAGAGTTTGTTCATCAAAAGATGTAGAAATGATTATTATGACCACAAGGGACGACAGTCAGATTAGTTTGAAAATGTAGATTCAAAAACCGAGTTTAATATAAAATATTTATGAATAGGGACTTGGGGCATTGATCTATGCTGGGACCGGGATAGTGGAAGGAAGTAGTTCTTCACAAGAGTGGGATGAACTGGAACTGAAGACATCTCAGGTTCGAGTGTTACTTTTTCTGTATGTTAATTTATTGATAGCTCTTGAAGGTGCTAGAGTGTGTAACACTTTTTTCATTCATATGACGTCTTTTAGTTCACCAAGCTGATGAAACTGGAGGTACTCTCTCTTGATATAAAGAAAGCTATGTTATCTGAAAAGTGAAAAGTAAAAACTGTAAAGGTACGTGATTCTTATTATACTGTGGCATCCTGTAAGCATTATGTAGTATCTTTTAGAATTCCTCTCCTTGGATGAATAAGCAAAAGCCAAGAACAACCCAATTTCCTTTCCGCAATTATTAACTTGTTAAAAGCTTTAGGACCTAAATCTATAGGTGCAATTGTGGAAAAATGTGACCCGCCTGGTGGATTGGATTACTAGTCAAAGAGCACTTTGGTTAGTGTAGTAATTGTTCTTTTTAATGTCAGTTGCAAATCTTCCAACAAAATACAAATCATTGTACAGCTCAAATGTCTAGTTAAAACACTTCTTTTATCCGAACAATGTATGGTCCTTACATATTTTACACCGTTTCAACAAAATACATAGGTTCTTACATTATTGATTGAACACCAGAGGGTCACTGCATAATATAACCATTTTGGCATAGTTGTTTACACTCGAGGGCATTATCCCTATATAATTGGTGTTAGATAGAATTTTAAAAAAATAGAATTAAAAAAGATATTATTTTTGTAATAATCTTAATGAAATGATCTTGGAGGTTTATGTATTAATAATACACTGTCCATTTTCGAACTGTATGACTCATTTCGGCTAAAGCTATTTTTCAAACCCATTTAGAGCAGCTGGCATTAACCCCATCAGAATATTTTGTTGTAGATTTATCACTACCTTAGATATATCAGTTGAATCAAGCACTGATGCATTTTCTATTCATTCTCTTAATATGGGGATGCAGAAGCATATGTAAGGAGCCGAATGTCAAAGTTCATCCCTTCCTAGGAACATTATTTTGGTGAAGCTTGTTGGATAAATATACCAAGTTGATTCGCTCACCAAATTAATTTGAGGTAGATAGCCATTGTTTTTGCTTTAATTAATTTCAAAAAGCCAAATCTGTGTAATCTTTGGCTGGTTGCAACTCTATTGATTGATTAATATTTAGGTATGAAAACCTGCGTCGTTCATAACTATTTGTATATTCAGCGATAATTAGGTGATTAAAGCCTGTGTATACTTCAACCATTTCTAAAATAATTATGTGATCTTGAAGAAACAAAAATAGACAATCACGTCATCACGTGTTAGAACGGATCGTGAAAATACTGAGTGCATGTGCTGATAATAGTGTAATAAAAAGTGGGCCTTAGAAATGACATATTTAGATATGTTTATTATATATATTTTATCAAAACTGCATGGTTGGATCCGTGGTTAACACCCTTGCCTCTGGATAAATTAGACAATCATGTCATCTCGTGTTAGAACGGATCGTGAAAATACTGAGTGCATGTGCTGATAATAGTGTAATAAAAAGTGGGCCTTAGAAATGACATATTTAGATATGTTTATTATATATATTTTATATTATAAGAACCCCCAGTTTTACTGTATCAACTTTCAAGTACAACCCGCAATGAGGTCCATTCACGATAATAAGCTCCGGTCGCTTCCCTATAATCAGAGTATCACCAACAATAGTAAAATCATCCGGATACCAAGCATGAAAGAATATGCTAAATGAATCTCTAATCTTACATACTAGAAGATGTATCACCAAAGGAAATAGAAGAGGTCCAAGTGGGTCACCTTGGAGGGACCATAAGGTGTGCTTCCCATAATATAATCTAGCTGCACACCTTATTATTATTATTATTATTATATAGTTGAGGAGGCTATATGTATATGTATATTTATACAATATTATAAAAAAAAACACTTTATAAATATGTATATGTATATTTATACAATATTATAAAAAAAAACACTTTATAAATTGAAAGTGTTGAAAAAATATTTTCACTTAGCACTTTTTTAAAATATTTTTACTTACAATGCTCTCTAAGCATTAATGATTAAATTACACTATCAATCATTTATATTTTAAAATATTTTCATTAACACTTATTTCTACATCAATTATGTACACCACTGAACGCCTTATCTACCACTAACAATCACCCCATCGCCACATCCTTGCCGTCACGACCACCGTTGCATTGCGCGGTGTAACGTGCTAGCCTTGTTTTGTAAAGATATTCATGAATAACAGAGAAAAGCAAATCACTTTTGGCAAATCAAATCTTTGATGGTATACTTATCCGTGCTCTCTGATTACTAAATCCCTAATCATCTTCAAAATCCCAGACAGTTATGAACCCAGATAACCGCCTATCCCGCTCATCTTCTTTTTCTAGTTTCCGCTGCTCCTTTTCTCCCATAACTAATCAGCCGTATGATGTCTCGTACTTAGCTGATGATTCAAGAATTCCAATCACAAAAGTCCCAGTAGTTAATCCTTATGCCGTTTTCTCTAAACCACATAATAACTTTACAAAAAGAGTTAAAAACATCATTAGCCCATCGGTAAGCTCAGGTGTCAGGCAGATTATTCAAACACTGCCAACACTGGCTGATCTATATAAGACCAGATTTAGGGGGGGGGGGGTATCAGACTGGTCTGATAGGGGGGGATTAGCAATATGATAGGGGGACAAAAAAACAAAGATCAATTAGGGGGGGGGGTTACGGTTGATCTATATAAGACCAGTAAGACGACTCGAAGCTCTTTTGAGTTAGAAGATATCGAAGGATCAGAAGGAACTTCTACACTAAGGCTCTCGTGGAGCACTTAGGAGCTCGGAAGGAGCTCACTAGCTGGGAGGGAGCTATGAAACACTAAGACTCAGAAGGAGTTCTTAGTAGCTCGGAAGGAGCTATGCAAGGCTAAGGCTCAAAGGAGCTCTTAGGAACCAAGAGAGAATTATAGAACTAGAGAGAGAAGTATAGAAAGAAGTTTTTATTTCTTTTCTTGGATGTTTTACAAATGATGGGGGAGGCTTCCTTTTACAGACAAAGGAAAGGACTCCATGACAACATAATAATAATATAAAAACCTATTTAGATGAATATTCCTAGGATATGCTTTAATCACTTTAAGAGTGACTAAGACCTTATTTAATTATTAAACACACTTAATACACACTTAACACTTAAGACATTATTTAGACAATATTAACGATACGACACACAATACTAAACTTCTTTCTGCGGATTAAGTGTCTTGACGTCGAACCACCATTGTTGACCCTTAAATTGCATCACTTGTTGTAGCTGGGACATGGAAATAGTGCACTTTGGTGAATATTGGAAGCTTATTGAGATAATCTATATAAGCTTGATCCCATTCACGCACTTGCGGATGATTATGAATATCTTTTGTCCCATTTAGAATCTCTGGGTCAATCTCTGCAACATCAGACTTGTTTGCTTCTACCAACACCATGCGAGTTCTTATCCACAATTCATAGTGATTTTGCCTGTAAAATGAATCTGCTGGAGTGATATCCATCCAACCTTGAATGAACTCATCTGGGCTGCATCGTTGGGTGGTTTTATGGAATTTAGGCTTGTAAAGAGTAAGGATACAATGTTTCCTAGGGGCTCTTCATAATGCATAAATACATTCATCCATCGGGAGAAACCACTGTAGAAGACGGTAGATGTTGAGTTCACTTTTGGTCAATTCATCTAATTCGCAACGCACCAGGTAGGTTACAAGTTTCTGGGAGTTAAAGGCGAAAGTTGTGCAGAACTCTTCAGTGAGGTACCAAAGGAAACTTAAAGCTTCATCTGGCAGAGCATCTATTCTTTTGATACGTAGAGTACTTAAGTATGGGTGGTCTGGGTGGAAATGAAGGCCATATAGAGGTCTGCCACATGTTTTTATGGTGATGGTGAGAAATGTTTTCCAGGATAAGAGGGATGGGTCATTTATGTTGTTTTTCTTGACCACTTCTATAATTTCTTCTAGGGCGCCATTTTCTTTAAGTTGTTGATGAAGTGGCTTGGTTGGTTTGGAAGTACTCATTGTAGTTTGTGGATGGCGCTTCATGCCTTTGTACTTCCTTTTATAACTATCATTTTCAGGATTATTCATGCACCTGTGCTGAACAGTAAATGTCCATTGGTTCTTCGAGAAGGGTGGCATCTTTTGTCTAATCAGGGGACTGTTGAGAGTATGGGCATTTTGTCTAAGCATTATCCTGCTTTCATCATTGGGAATCTTTGCAGGTGCAATCATGCCTTGGGGTCTATTATCAATGACTCGTAGGACCTCATTTGTGAGTTGTCGTTTGATAGATTCTCTCCACTTGTTTGGGGGTTCCTTATTTGTCTGTTAGCGTTCTTCTTGTCAAGGTATAGTGATGTCTCTTGGGGAAAAGATAGGGGCGGGCGATCTTCTTGTTCAAGGAGCGCCAATTGTGCCATGTAGATAGGCCTAGGACCTATTTCTGAGTCGGTTGACTCGTCCGTATCTGACTCGTCCGTGTCTGACTCATTTTTGTTGTAGCGGATTGAGCAGATCGTCTTTTCTCCAGGGTTATCATCCAAGGAATACAAGGAATCTAGATCTGAAACATCAACTGGCTCAATTTTGTTGATTGCTTCAATCAATGCTTGGTTTTTCTTCTTTTCTTTGCAATCTCTAGTAAAATGCCCCTTTTTATTACAGACATAGCATCGATTAGTGTTTCTTCCTCTGTATTCTTTTTTGGTAAGGAATTTTCAATCCCTTTTGTCTTTTTTATTCTTCCTCTCAGATGAGTAATAATTATTGAACCTTTTTATTATAGGGGACCTTTTTTAAGGACGGGAGCAGCTACATGATGATTCATCTTTGCATTTGATTTTTAAATGCCTTTCATCA
Source organism: Erigeron canadensis (assembly GCF_010389155.1). Taxonomy (NCBI): domain Eukaryota; kingdom Viridiplantae; phylum Streptophyta; class Magnoliopsida; order Asterales; family Asteraceae; genus Erigeron; species Erigeron canadensis. The sequence goes on along the minus strand of NC_057767.1, from coordinate 13,743,299 downwards.
CAAGCAGATCCAAGACTCTTTCCAGTTTTCTCAAATTCAACCAAAAATTTGTTTTGGTTACACAGCTTAGATAAAGCATTCTTTATGAGTTGGAAGAGCTCGCCCAGGGTGACATTGGCTGTCTTGTTTTTGTTTTCCAATGCTCTATATGCTTCATTCGCAAGATTCTGGGAAGGAGTTTAGAAAAACTTGTTTCAGGTTCACATCATCTATGTCGTTTAAGCAGTAGAACCTTTTGGCAAAGTGAAAACGATGTTGCTCAAAACAAGGCCCTTCAAACAATCATTAACCAACAACATACGGACTCAAAAGAACAAGTTTTTCTAAAAGGTTCTAGTGCTTAAACGGCATAGATGATGTGAACCTGAAACAAGTTTTTCTAAACTCCTTCCCAAAATCTCTTGCAAATGAAGCATATAGAGCATTGGAAAACAAAAACAAGACAGTCACCAATGTCACCCTGGGCGAGCTCTTCCAACTCATAAAAAATGCTTTATCTAAGTTGTGTAACCAAAAGAAATTTTTGGTTGACTTTGAGAAAACTGGAAAAAGTCTTGGATCTGCTTGTGATGAAAGGCATTTAAAAATCAAATGCAAAGATGAATCATCATGTAGCTGCTCCCGTCCTTAAAAAAGGTCCCCTATAATAAAAAGGTTCAATAATTACTACTTATCTGAGAGGAAGAATAAAAAAGACAAAAGGGATTGAAAATTCCTTACCAAAAAAGAATACAGAGGAAGAAACACTAATCGATGCTATGTCTGTAATAAAAAGGGGCATTTTGCTAGAGATTGCAAAGAAAAGAAGAAAAACCAAGCATTGATTGAAGCAATCAACAAGATTGAGCCAGTTGATGTTTCAGATCTAGATTCCTTGTATTCCTTGGATGATAACCCTGGAAAAAAGACGATTTGCTCAATCCGCTACAACAAAAATGAGTCAGACACGGACGAGTCAGATACGGATGAGTCAACTGACTCAGAAATAGGTCCTAGGCGTATCTACATGGCACAATTGGCGCTCCTTGAACAAGAAGATCGCCCGCCCCTATCTTTTCCCCAGGAGACATCACTGTACCTTGACAAGAAGAACGCTAACAGACAAATAAGGGACCCCCCAAACAAGTGGAGAGAATCTGTCAGACGACAACTCACAAATGAGGTCCTACGAGTCATTGATATTAAACCCCAAGGCATGATTGCACCTGCAAAGATTCCCAATGATGAAAGCAGGATAATGCTTAGACAAAATGCCATACTCTCAACAGTCCCCCCTGATTAGACAAAAGATACCACCCTTCTCGAAGAACTAATGGACATTTACTGTTCAGCACAGGTGCATGAATAATCCTGAAAATGATAGTTATAAAAGGAAGTACAAAGGCATGAAGCAACATCCACAAACTACAATGAGCACTTCCAAACCAACCAAGCCACTTCATCAACAACTAAAAGAAAATGGCGTCCCAGAAGAAATTATAGAAGTGGTCAAGAAAAATAACATAAATGACCCATCCCTCTTATCCTGGAAAACATTTCTCACCATCACCATAAAAACATGTGGCAGACCTCTATATGGCCTTCATTTCCACCCAGACCACGCATACTTAAGTACTCTACGTATCAAAAGAATGGATGCTCTGCCAGATGAAGCTTTAAGTTTCCTTTGGTACCTCACTGAAGAGTTCTGCACAACTTTCGCCTTTAACTCCCAGAAACTTGTAACCTACCTGGTGCGTTGCGAATTAGATAAATTGACCAAAAGTGAACTCAACACCTACCGTCTTCTACAGTGGTTTCTCACGATGGATGAATGGATTTATGCATTACGAAGAGCCCCTAGGAAACATTGTATCCTTACTCTTTACAAGCCTAAATTCCATAAAACCACCCAACGATGCAGCCCAGATGAGTTCATTCAAGGCTGGATGGATATCACTCCAGCAGATTCATTTTACAGGCAAAATCACTATGAATTGTGGATAAGAACTCGCATGGTGTTGGCAGAAGCAAACAAGTCTGATGTTGCAGAGATTGACCCAGAGATTCTAAATGGGACAAAAGATATTCATAATCATCCGCAAGTGCGTGAATGGGATCAAGCTTATATAGATTATCTCAATAAGCTTCCAATATTCACCAAATTGCACTATTTCCAAATCCCAGCTACAACAAGTGATGCAATTTAAGGGTCAACAATGGTGGTTCGACGTCAAGACACTTAATCCGCAGAAAGAAGTTTAGTATTGTGTGTCGTTTCGTTAATATTGTCTAAATAATGTCTTAAGTGTTAAGTGCGTATTAAGTGTGTTTAATAATTAAATAAGGTCTTAATCACTCTTAAAGTGATTAAAGCATATCCTAGGAATATTCCATCTAAATAGGTTTTTATATTATTATTATGTTGTCATGGAGTTCTTTTCTTTGTCTATAAAAGGAAGCCTCCCCCATCATTTGTAAAACATCCAAGAAAAGAAATAAAAACTTCTTTCTATACTTCTCTCTCTAGTTCTATAATTCTCTCTTGGTTCTTAAGAGCTGCTTTGAGCCTTAGCCTTGCATAGCTCCTTCCGAGCTACTAAGAACTGATTCCGAGTCTTAGTGTTTCATAGCTCCCTCCGAGCTAGTGAGCTCCTTCCGAGCTCCTAAGTTCTCCACGAGAGCCTTAGTGTAGAAGTTTCTTCTGGGTTAAGATCCTTCGAGATCTTATAACTCAAAAGAGCTTCGCATCCTCTTACTGGTCTTATATAGATCAGTCGTACCCCCCCCCCCCCCCCCCCCATCTGGTCATCTTTCCTCTCCTTCCTTCATCCTTCTTACTTTCATCAATCTCGTGATACTCTCTTGGCGACTCTACACTTGTGGTTACTGTTACAAATATTTGAAATTATATTCCTCTCACCCTTGAAGCAAAAAACAGCCCATACATGTGATTGGTCAAACGTTTTAAGATCCATTGTCCATGCCTTTCAAGATCAATTGTCGATATATCCCTTTCCTTCGTCGCCGACTTCTTCCAAACCAAAAACAAATACCGATAATTAACTTGTGCCGATAAAGATGCATGGGCTTGACTTGATGCCATAGTCTTGTATTGGATCTATGGTATGATATCTAAGAGTGCGTTTAGTTGGTGAAAATACCTTTTGTTTTTCATTTTTGTTTTGTAAGAAAATATGAAAAACAGAAAACGCGACCAAATCATAGTTTTTCAAAAATGTTTTCTAAGAAAACAGAAAACATTGTTTTCCACTAATATATGGGAATTTAAAAAAAAAACACTTTTTTTAAATTGTTTTTCATTTTTTATTTTTTAAATTTTGAAAACCTCAAATTATATTAATTCTTCCTTATGCCCCCGTCATTACCTCCCGTCACCCCCCGCTGCCACCTCAAACCCAACCGTGAGTTAACCAAGCATATTAGAACATGTTATTTAATATAGAAAATGAAAATATCATTTTCTAGTTATTAATACATTTTCAAAATTTTCATCTATAATCTAGAGATGAAAAATCCTTTCATTTTCTAGAAAAATAGAAATGGAAAAGGAGAAAACATTTTCCAAAAGTAAACGCGCCCTAAGGATTTTCTCATCACAATTCTCTCACCCAAAAACATTAGAACATATTTTCGTTGATATCAAGCCATTTAGAGCAATATATCTCATATAGAATTTTGCAAATACAAAGCTCGAAAGTTTTCCAAACACACTATGTATCGCAAAAGCGAGAACTGAGACTACTCTAGTTTCTATTGGGTTTAGCCTACTCTAGTTTCTATTGGGTTTAGCCGCCTATGTATCGCCCCTCTTCTTACCGTGCGCATACACACTAGTCCTATTGTGGTAGGGGCTGTGGGGGTGGAGGCGTGGTCATGGGCATGGACGCGGTCAGGATGGATACTACAAATTCATCTTATCATCTAATGGCATAAATGTGATATGTAACTGAAACCAACTTGAAAATGAAAATACATAGGGAAATTACATGATATTCATTTAGAGTTACAAGTTGTCATATACAATGGAAAATACAACAACGATCACAACCTACTATTCATTTATTCAAGTCAATGCAAAGTACACATTATGGTACAGCTACCTAAGCCATACTACGACCCTTTAGATGGATTGCTAAATAAGAAGAGAAGTTAAAATTGTACAAGGATGAATATGCGACACATTTTTGAAATATGTGGAACATGTTTTGCCAGGTGAAGAATATACATCACGTAAAGTATATATGCGGCGCATATTCTCACATGTTTGAGAACAAAAAGTTTAGCCAAGATCGAAAATGTGGCGCACGAAAGTCATGTGCGGCGCATTTCTGGGAGACACTCGGAGATTTGAAGATTCGAGCATGATATGCGACACATGAACAGGATATGCAGTGCATGCTACTCTTCAGACACAAAACTCATTTTCAACTCAAATCGACCAACTTAGGACTAAAATCCAAGATCCAACTTTTACCACAACATTTAACAAGTATAACCTTACATAAAAATCAACTCCTTTCAGCAATCCACTTCCAAAATCATAAGATCCATATTGAAACCCTGACTCAACTAATAATCATACTTATCAAGAATTTTTACCACAAGTGTAACATCCGTGATATTGAACCGTTTGACTTTTGTGCAAATTGACTAACAAATTATAGATAATGATGGAATTGAAACCATTATATGATTAAATGACGTGTTATAAGCTAGGCGCAGTCGATTGACCAACTATTTTATGAAATTTGGGTTATGGATCGATATTTCATAATGGGTTATGCTTATTCATGTTTAATTATGCTCATTAATGTATAAAAACGAGTTTTGAAACTTCACAAATCGGTTTAATAGCAGGAATCAGGGTTTGGAAGTGGTTTGGTTGAGGTTGACTTTTTCGTCAAACTGAACCTTGCCCACCCTTGACCCAGCGTCTTGCACGCCCGAGCCACCGACGGTGGCATAGAAATGGTTTACGCCATTTTTTGTCTGACTTATGCCAAGAAGCAAGCTTGAGACTCCAAAACCCACAAACGGGAGCCACCGTGTTACAGTGGATTTCACAGTCCAAGACGCCACCCCAGCCAGAACCACCGTCTGTTACACCTTCTCTAGCCGTCTCATACTCTCAGCTACTAATTGTCACCGTCTTAAACGCTATTGCCTACAAGTTCATACGCTAGTTTAATTTTAACCACCGTAAGGGACACCACAACTGGTCGTCTATTACTGTCCCCTAGAAAGGGGTGTTTACTGATTTAGCTTCTAGCTTGGAGTTACCCTTCCTTGGAACACATCAAATTTTCCATCCATTGAGCCCTTCCTTGACTCCCCTAATGTTATATACGTGTTGCAAGAGTCTTTCAAAGTTATGGGTCAGTTATGGAACTTAAAGTTGGAATTTAATATGAAATATTGTTAAAAATCTAAAAATAGTGATAAATTGTAATTTAAGTTAGTGGACGTTGTTGTTGTTAAGACATGGTGAAATGATTTCTAAGGTTGAGGGACTAGGAGTGTCAATTAGCTTAATTGTAGAGTTAGACTATAAATACCCTCAACTCCTTATAAATTATAAGCCTTTGATCCATTTTTTACATACAACTTAATTCAGATCGTCTCTCTCTCTCTCTAGAAAATCACACACACTAAACACACCAAGAACACACACACTTGAACCGCCATTATTGAGATCGAATCGAGAGCAGAAATCGTGTTATTTCATTTGGTATCAGAGCATAAAATTACTTTGATATCGATCCATAACTAATTTTGATCTCAATTTTCATCCAATTTCAGATTAAAAACCGTTTTTCATACCGTCACTGTTTAATCATTTTTCACCAGAAATATCACATAAAATCATCGTTTTTTGTTCACCATTAGATTCCTGGTAGTTTTAAACATAATCCTGTCAAGTTTCAAGTTCCAATTCTATCTAGAACTCGAAATTGAATTTTGAGTTTTTGGCGCTCAAATTTCGGGATTTGATTCCGTTGTGTTTTTAGCTGAATTTTGTTCGAGGATTTGTTGCAGACGTAATTACAAACATTTTGCAAGTGGTTTCAGGTTCTAACTCCAAGTAAATCGAAAGATATTGAAGCTTTAAAAAGTAATCAATGGAGTTTGTTCATACTGGTTTGATGAAGAAGACGATCCAAGAACGATTCTCACTAGGACAATCCTCTGCAAATCGTCTTAGTGTTTGAATTTTCATTCATTCATACCTTTTGTGTTGTGGCTTGTAGGACGATCCTTACAAGATCGTTCTAGCAAGTGGTTGTGGTGTGAAGCATTGATTGTGGCTAACTAATCCGAAAGGATAGGTTTTGGTCAATTCAAAGTTTTATACTTTGAAAATTTTGGCAGAAAACTAAGACGATCTTGCCAAGATCGTCTCAGCTAACCTGACTCTAGGACGATCTTGACCAAGAGCGTCTCAGTGTCTGTTATTTGTTGAGTTGGTGTGGTTGATTGTTTGAAGTTGTTGTGATCGGGAATCACACACTTCCTGGGTAATCGATCATTATTGATTGGTTTTGCTCAAATTAATTCTTTCCAATTCAAAACAAAATTCTGTCAAAATTTCTCAAAAATACTTAGAAAGTTTTCAAGTCTCTCAAGACGATCTTAATCAAGACCGTTTCATTTTTTTCTTCAAATTTCCAAGACGATCTTCCACAAGATCGTTTCATTTATATCACTTTCAGTTTCAAATTTCAACTTTTAATCACTTTCATTCAGTTTCAATTTCCAATTCCAAAAGATAAAATCATCATTTAATTTCACTTTTCATTCCTACTTAATCAAATTTCATCCAAGGTTCTTCAAGACGATTTTTTTTGAATCGTCTCAGTCTTTTTGAAAAAAAAAAAAAAAACCCTAGGACGATGTGTTTCAATTCGTCTTACTTTTTTCTTCTTCTAGGACGATCTTCCAAAACGATCTTATCCTAGGACGATCTTCTCCAAGATCATTTCAAATTATGATATTTTCAACTTTCATTCTAATTCAAGTTCCAAATCAAATCTCTTTCTAATGGCTTCTCGTGAAGCTTTGGCATTAGGTTCTGACACAAGACCTCCAGTTCTCTACCGTGGTTCTTATGTGGAATGTCAACCAAATGGTCACCTTCTTAAAGATTCCATCCTTAATCGACTTGCAGTTCATCGCCATCCCACCACTGGTGCAATACTCACTCTTGATCTTTTGAATGCTGAACAAAAAGATCGAACAACTGCAGATAATAGAGCTAGATCATGCTTATACAAAGCACTGCCAGATGAAATCTATGGTTCTGTGATTCTTATGATACAGCCAAGGAGATATGGGATGAGGTGGCAAGACAAATGGAAGGATCTGACCTAACTTCAACAATTAGATTGACAAATGTGTTGACTGAGTTTGACAACTTCAGCAAATTGCCAAATGAATCTCTAGAGGCTGTCTACTGTAGATTCTGCAATGTCATAAATGAACTTAGGAAGAACAATGTCAAGAAATCAGAGATTGAGTTAAACATAAAATTCATCAAAGCTCTTGGTCCTGAGTGGGAAGATTATGGATCTCAGATTAAGCAACATCAAAATCTGGCCAAGTTCTCCATCCATAATCTTCATGAATCCTTCAAACTCAATGAACATCAAGTCCTAAACAAAGCTTCATCAAACAAAATGCCAGAAGTTGTATCTTCTGATCCTTTGGCATTAATTGTTGAAAAGAAGGTTTCAGAAGCTCTTAAAGGCAAATGGTAGTTGTTTCTTCGTCTGATGAGGAGGGAGATGATATGTTGGCTCCAAGAGATGGTGTTTCTGACGAATTATATCAAGCTCTTGCCGCAGTTACCAAGCACTTCAAGAAAAAGTTCTACAAAGCAAGGCCAACAAACAATAATCTCCGCACTTCTTCCACAAGTGCATTTCCCAAGAAGGAACACTATCATTCAAAGAATAATGGTCAAGGTGAATCAAGTGAATCCAAACATGTTGAAAAGAAAGTTGAAGGTTATGACAAACAAGTTGTTAAGAAGGGTAAAGCTTCTGATAAAAAGTGCTACAATTGTGGTAATCCTGGTCATTTTGCAATTGATTGCAAGCAACCTCGTAAGCGGAACTATGAGCAGTACAAGCAGACGATGTTTTTGGCAAAGCAAGTAGAACCAGGTCATGCATTGCTTGCTGAAGATGACAAATGGCTGTTGCTCTCGGATGATGAAGATGAAGATCTCTCTGCAAATGTGTGTTTCATGGCGAGGTTGGCCAAGGACAAAGCTTTTGAGGCTGAAAGCACTGATGATGAATACCCGGATGATGAGGTAAATCTACACTCTGCTTTTTCAATAGTTAAAGATAAAGAGTCGTTTGATTTAGCTTTATCAAATTTAACAACTCATATCACGTCTTTAACCAACAAAAATAAGAAGTTAAAAAATAGTATTTCATTCTCTAAAAGTGAATTTTTAAAACTCTTTGAAGAATATTCAAAATTACTTTTTGACTATGATACTATTAAACATGATTTTCAAACATACAAAGATCAAATGTTGGTTAAAGAATGTGAGTTGAATGTCTCTCCTGATTCTAAGTTATTACATAAATGTCACAATCTTGAAAAGACCATTCATGATCTTGAAAAAGCCAATCAAGATCTTGAAATTCAAAAGACCAATGAGTGGCTTCGAGCAAATGCTTGACAAATGGATGCTGATATTTTTAATAAAAAGCTTCAAGAATCCAAACCAAACAATGTTGACCTAGAAAGAAAGATTTCTGATTTAAATCATACTTGTTTTTTGAAAGGTTTTGAGATTGAAAATCTTAAAAACCAAATTGAGGAATTAAAAAAGAATATACTTTTCTATCAAGAGAAGTTATATAAAGTTGAACAAAACCCTTTTTTGGATTTTACCGCCTATTTCAACAAGTCGAAAATTGACAAATCGGAACTTCTTCATGGGTTGGGATTTGAGAATATCACACCATTACAAAAGGCAAAAGACCAAATTGAACCTCTGTATGATGAAAAATTTCTTCACCTTGGTATGGTACAGCAATTTATTCGTCCACTAGATGACGAATTTGAGACTGATGATGTTGAGAAAATACCTCAAACTGAATTTGTGGTCAACTATGATGCTATAAATGCTTCATGTAATTTTAAAGAATCTTCAATTTTCAAATTAGAAGAAATAGCATCAAATTTTCAAAACCAAGAGTCAATTGGTATTTCACCTAAACCTACTAAAATATATATTCCATCCACATTTTTGGAAAAACAAATAGAAGGTTTACAACAAAAGGTGAATTCTCAACAACAAATCATTGATCATCTCAAGTCTCAAAATCAAAGTTCAGAGAATGAATTAATTGATGTAGACACCAAGAAAGTTTGTGTGAATGTTTCTACTCAAACTTATCTAAGTGCTAAAGTAGACCATTCCACTAAGACTACTTGTGTTTCATCTACTGATTCCTCCACCCAGATCTTGACTGATTCTCTTGAGTGTTCATGTCAAACTGCTGCTACTATAGCTGATGATTATGTGCAATCTGATTTATCTAATGACGAACTTGCACATAGTTTAGTTTTGATATGGTACTACTATAGGTTTTTCACTTGTGATTCTTTTGAAGAATTAGTTGTTCACCCTAAGCTTAGTGCTAGTATAGGTGTTGATACTTCTACTCTAATTTCTTGTGAAACCAAAGATGTGTCAGTTCAAGTTGATCTAATTCCTGAGACTACCCATGGTGTAAAGTTGGATACCAAGATTCCTGATTTTTCAAAAATCTCTCCGGTTGAACCTTTCACAAAAGATGATTTTTGATTCTGAAACTGAGAAAAAGATTGAATCTACCAAAATCAAAGTTGAATCAAAAGAGGAATCTCCAAAATTGTTTTCCAAATATCCAACTTGACATTATTCTAAGAAACAAGTTATTCCAAAACTTGTCAAGACTGAACCAAAGACTGTCAAAAAACCAAGAATCCATAAGTTAAAAACAAAGTGTCCTACCTCTGAAAAGCATGTCAGAACCAAAGAAGTTGAGACCATTCCCAAAATCAAATACAACAAAAAGAAACTTCTGGAAATCAATTCAATTGTTTCTTCATCTACCTCTCAATCTAGTTCATTACCTAAAGTATCTAAATCTAGCTCAGTTTTGCTAACTAGGGATGCTTCAAATGGTGCAACTAGGTATAGGGATAGATATGGCTGGTTTTCTCATGATAAACCTAAGAAACAAGAAGTTTCTGCACCTCCAAAAGAGTCTAAAAAGATAAAAGTGCTTCAAAACTCTCATTCTAATCTTCTTAGTGTCAATCCAATAAGTGGAAAGAGCTTGATTAGTGAGTCTAAATGGGTAGCTAAGTCTTTAGTACCTAAGATCACTAAAGTTGATAAAAGGAAGAAAAGGCAAAGGAGAAAAGCGGGTAGAAAGAAGAAGCTTGTTTCTGATGTGTCAAACAATTTATCTTTTAAATCCTCTTTGAAAAACAATGTTGAAGGTGCCAAGGCTAAGCCTTGTAATGTTGTAAACAATGTTAATTCTCGTGTGTATGGTTTGAATGGTGGTAGACATGTTACTTTTGATTCATGTGTTAATGCTCGTTGGTTTTATCCAAATGTGCTTGTTAATGCCTATATTGATACTAAAGCATGTTTGTATACATATCCTAAGTTACATACCCTGCCTGTTTTAACTAACCACAAAGGACCCGTCTTCAAGTGGGTACCTAAAGTCAGTTAAATTTCTTTGATTGCAGGAAATAACCATCTGTGTTTGGATACTCGATTCCGGGTGTTCAAAACACATGACTGGCAATAAAGCATTGTTCAAGAACTTTCTCGAACGATTCATAGGAACTGTTCGATTTGGTAACAACAAATTCGCACCTATCTTAGGCTATGGTGATATTGAACGCAATGGAATTGTCATTAAGAAAGTTCGCTATGTTGAAGGATTAAGTCATAACTTGTTCAGTGTTGGACAATTCTGTGACAATAATCTTCAAGTTCTTTTTCGACAATCTCTTTGCAAAGTTCAAACTCTAGATGGAGTTGACATTTTGTGTGGCGACCGCGATGATAACCTTTTTACCGTTAATCTCGATGATAACCAACCAACTGATAATATTTGTTTCATTTCGAAAGCTACATCAAAGAATTCTTGGTTGTGGCATAGAAGGCTTTCTCACCTAAACTTTCCTACCATCAATACTTTGGTCAACAAGCATCTTGTTGAAGGCTTGCCAGACTATAAGTATGAAAGTGAGCATGTGTGTCCTTCTTGTGCTGTTGGGAAGATTAAACGAGCTTCTCATAAACCCAAGAAATCTCCAAATTCATTAGCGCCTCTTCATTTGCTTCACATGGATCTTTGTGGACCAATAAAAGTACAAAGCCGAAATGGGAAGAAATACATCTTGGTTATTGTTGATGATTATTCAAGATATACTTGGGTCAAGTTTCTTGCCTCCAAAGATGAAACAACTCAGACTTTGATCGATTTCATCACTTCTACTCAAGTAAATCTTCAACTTCCAGTCCGTTACATCCGTTCGGATAACGGAATTGAGTTCAAAAATGTCGTGTTTGATGAATTTTGTAAATCCAAAGGCATTACTCACCAATTCTCTACGGTTCGTACCCCACAACAAAATGGTGTCATTGAAAGGAGAAATCGAACGCTTGTGAAAGCTGCAAGAACCATGCTTGCTTATTCTAAGTTACCTTCCAACATGTGGGCTGAAGCTGTTGACACTGCTTGTCACACTCAGAATCGGTCCATTGTTAATCAGCGTTTTGAGAAGACTCCTTATGAGGTTGTTAACAAATGGAAACCCAACATCAACTATTTTCATATCTTTGGGTGTGTTTGTTATACTCTGAATGATCGGGAAAATCTTGGAAAGTTCGAGAAGAAAGGTGATGAAGGTTACTTTGTTGGTTATTCCAAGACATTGATTACCTACCGGATCTACAATCGCCAAACAAATATGATTCAAGAAACAATGAATGTTTGGTTTGATGAGATGTCGGGCATGATCTTTGAGCAAGAAAGTTTGCTACCAACAAGTAATGATCCAAGTGCTTCAATTACTTCATCAAGAACTTCTACTTTGGCATCTAAATTCAAGAAGTTTCCAGCTCCAACAAGTGATGAGTTAGATATTCTTTTTGAAGAATTCTACAATTCTAAACCGATTCATGATGAAGAACCTCAAGTCATCGTGGAACCAGTTTCAAACAATGATCCAGTTCCTGACAACCATCATGAATCATCATCAAGTTCTTCTGAGCAAAATGCTACTTCTTCTAGTAGTAGTTCTTCATCCTCTTCTAATGATTCTTCTTCTCAATCCTCTCCTGATAATTCTTCTCCAGTGAATGTTCAAGAACAACCTACCCAATTTACCCAGACTACCAATCCGATAAACACTCCAAATGTATATGTGCCTCTTGATTTCGATCATCCATCTTACGAGGAAGTTGTTCTACCAAGCTATGATTCCATCTCTCATCAAAACTCTGGTTTTAATGATGATGATGTTGATGTCAATCAACAAGATCTTCTTCCTCATGATCGCAAATGGTCACGTATGGAAGCCATTCGGATTTTCTTAGCTTATGCCGCATTCAGAAACTTCACTGTGTTTCAAATGGATGTGAAGACAGCTTTCTTGAATGGTGATCTCAAAGAAGAAGTTTACATTGAACAACCAGAAGGTTTTGTTGATCCGAAAAGACCAAACCATGTCTACAGGTTAGACAAGGCTCTCTACGGTCTTAAGCAAGCACCCCGAGCATGATATGATTCCTTATCTACTTTCTTGATTCGAGGTGGCTTTACCAAAGGCACAATTGACCCTACCCTATTCATTCGTAAACAAGGTAAGCATGTTCTTCTTGTCCAAATATATGTTGATGACATTATCTTTGGGTCAACCAGTCAAACATTTTGCCAAAACTTTTTCATCTCTAATGGTTAATCATTTTGAAATGAGCATGATTGGGGGAATGAACTACTTTTTGGGTCTTCAAATCAAACAACTACCAAATGGTATTTTTATATCACAAGGTAAATATATTCATGACATGTTGAAAAAGTTTGATATGACCACCTGTTCTTCAGTTTCAACTCCAATTGCTGCTCGTACAAGTATTAATGCTGATAAAAATGGGAAACCATTTGACCAAAAGAGATATAGAAGTATGATTGGTTCATTGTTGTATCTTACAGCATCTCGCCCAGATATAATGTTTGCAACATGTATGTGTGCTAGGTATCAAGCTGCTCCAACTGATTTACATTTTCAAGCTGTGAAAGGAATATTTCGTTATCTGAAGGGTACACCCAATTTAGGTCTCTGGTATCCAAGGGATACTGGATTCAATTTAACTGCTTATTCAGATGCAGATCATGCAGGTTGTAAGCTTGATCGCAAGAGCACTTCCAGTACTTTACAATTTTTGGGTGATAAGATTGTGAGTTGGTCTTCCAAGAAACAAAATTGTGTGTCACTATCAACAGCTGAAGCTGAATATGTGGCTGCGGCTAGTTGTTGTGCTCAAGTGTTATGGATGAAAACTCAGCTTACTGATTATGGTCTGAAATATGATCATATTCCCATCTATTGTGACTCTCAAAGTGCCATTGCTATTGCAATCAACTCAGTAAACCACTCTCGATCAAAGCATATAGATGTGAGATATCATTTTCTCAAAGATCATATTGAGAAAGGTGACATCGAACTCTATTTTGTGGGAACTGACTATCAGCTTGCAGATTTGTTCACTAAACCACTGGATGAGAAAAAGGTTTAACTTTCTTATCTCTAAGCTTGGCATGTTAAATCTTGAACCTTAACTTATTTTGTTCTTGATACATTCTTGAAAAACAAAATACAAAATTTGAAAAGACAAAAATCAAATACAAAAATATTAAATTTTGGAAAAATAACAAAAAGATTTTTCTTTATTTTTTTAATATCTTAGTGGTTTACATATACTCTGTATGTAACCCGTGCTTGAACGATTTATTTACTTCAAAATGGCTTATACATACTCTGTGTATAACCCGTTCTTAAAAAGTTTTATTTATTTGTCAATAGAACTATTTTTCTTATCAAAAGATTTTGTTACTCTCAATTGTTGATATGAGAAGCGACGGATTGAACGCCTTTGTGTACTCCCTAGTTGTCTCATCTTGAACAATTGATTGAGTTAAATTTGTGCTTAAATGTTTTATTTGCATCCAACTTGTTGATGTAAGATGCGAAGGATTGAACGCCCTTGTGTACTCTCTAATAGTCTTACTATGAACATTGTTGTTGACGCAAAACTTTGTGTTTCTTAAAAACTTATTCACTTTTAGACTCTCAAATTTTTTTTGTTTTATTTTTCATGTATATATCACAACAAAGTTTTTACTCTTTTTGACTTCACAAAAACCAATTTTTGCTCTACCTGTTCTATGAATTTTTTTTTTAAGATCTACCTTTGCATAAATTAAGGGGGAGTTTGTGATTTCAAAACTTCAAATGTGTTTCAAATCATTTTCTTACACACATTTGATGATTTTCAAATGATTCTCATCAATTGAAGTTCGGTGTTTAGTTTGCACTTGAGAGATTGATTCACTCCATGAACTTCATCATCACCGATAAGTTCTAACCCCGGAGTATTCAATTTTTTCATTAGATTGTAAGGGTATTTTGAGTGATGATGGTTTCGAGCAAATAGGATGGAGGGAGTAAAGTCGAAAAGTGAGAGGTTATGGTGATATGTTGTGAGAAAAGGGTTAAAAGAAATGACACCCTTCCCTAAAACTCTCAAATAGCCGGGTACAACACATTTCTATCGGATGTCATTTGTTGATATCTTGATAAAGACTTCATGAACCCAGTGAAGCGATGCACATCTTTACCTAACCACTCAAGTGTTTCTTAACAAATACTTGTTTCATTTCTCACGGAGATTTTTTACATTTCTATTGACTCTTCATTTGGAAGATGTTGATATTGAAAAAAGGGAGACATTCTGCTCCAGTCCCCGACTTCATTTGATCACGTTGTGTCTAGAGCTATCTTGCTCGATCATTCATTTGATCATTTTCATTTTCTTAAGACACTTTCGAGTCATATCTTTGTGATATTATTGCATATCTATGTGATATAGCCGGAACATTTGTAGTGATATCTTCAATGATATTCCACGATGATCAAATGGAAATCCTACCAATGCTAATATCTTTTCCAACGTTGAACGTATGTCTCATAATTGCACGAGTGTAATTTTTTTGAGTAAACGAGAAGTCTATCAGTGACCTCAGATGTTTCCTAAAAAGTCTTTAAGGATAATAGATTGTGGTTATCGAACGCTTTAGGTGACACTGACCATGATTTATATTCTTTGAAGCAATCTCGTAATTGAAAAGCTACAAGACCGAACTATGTTAGAAAATTGCTTTATGCATAATTCAATGATACATAGGAAATCCGAAAAATGTCATACATTTCTTTCGGTCATTTCATTAATCCTTTTGATTTTTGAACTTGTTAACGGATCATCCTTATCCGGTTTTTTCATATCTCATCTCACAAACACAAAAACCACCAATATCATACTATAACATTTATATCAACATCTTCAACCTTACATTTTAGTAACCCTTAGGATTCTTTGGGTTAGGATTATTGAATTGGGTTGATGTGTTGCTGTTTGATACTTCTCTATGCAAATCTAGTTTTAACTTGTGATATTTTCTTTTTGGTTAATCAATCAATGTTTGCATAATGACATTGGTTCCCAACTTTGTCATTATGAGGGGGAGAAAAAGATTATAATTGATTGAGAAAGAAAATCTTTGAGCTTGATTTGTGCAAACATGGAGTTAGCAAGAAGGTTGTAGTGAGTGTATGGAGGTTACGGATAAAAGATAAGAGAGAATATTTAGTGTATGGGATTGATGGGAAAATTATGATTAATAGAAATTCAGTCAATTGAGCTTAGATTTTCAGAATTGAGTTCTTGACTTGGAAAAAGGATAATTACAAAAGATAAGGATATGATGTTCAAAGATGCTCCAAAATGCTTACACTCATGAATTGAGGGGGAGCATGATTAATTCAAGTTTTGTTCAAAAAGTTTACTCTCCAAAGTTTTTAAGTCAAAATGACAAAGATCAAAGCTACAAAAGTTGAAAGATTGATTGGAAGATTCAAGACAAAGAAGTAAAGCTTCGAAAGAGTCTTCATCAACACATTTCATTCAAGATCTTCAAAGTCATATGATAATACTTGATCAAGAAGATTCAATGCATATATCAAGGGGGAGGGTTTAAGTTTTTGCTACTTCATTCCAAGGAAACAAATTTTCATTCAAGAATCAAAGATTGAAGAACCAAAGCCAACTTTATACCTTCCGCACTTCAAAAGACAACTCTGACTCATGGTTCAACAATTTTCAAAGATTCTAGACTCATTCTTTTTATTCTCTGTTCAAAAAGAACATTGAGAATTTCATCATGTTTTAACTTCAAGAAGTCCAAGACCAAGATTGATTCAAGTTCTCCAGAGACGATGAAAAAGCTTTGAAGACTTGTTTCATCACACTAATTGTCTTCACCATTGGGCTCATCAACTTAATTCCTACAAGACAAAATAACACGTACTTCATTCATTACAATATATCACTAAGGGGGAGAATGTTAGAAATCCAAAAATAGTGATAAATTGTAATTTAAGTTAGTGGACGTTGTTGTTGTTAAGACATGGTGAAATGATTTCTAAAGTTGAGGGACTAGGAGGGTCAATTAGCTTAATTGTAGAGTTAGACTATAAATACCCTCAACTCCTTAGAAATCATAAGCCTTTGATCTATTTTTTACATACAACTTAATTCAGATCGTCTCTCTCTCTCTCTCTCTCTCTCTCTCTCTCTCTCTCTCTCTTTCTCTAGAAAATCACACACACTAAACACACCAAGAACACACACACTTGAACCTTGAGATCGAATCGAGAGCAGAAATCGTGTTATTTCAAATATAAATGTTTATAGATAGGTTTGGACGTGTGGTGATCGTTGAACACTTATACTTGAACTTAGCTCATTGGTGCTCGACAAAGCTGAGTTTCGTAGCTCCCTACTCGATTGAGATATCGAATGGAAAGTGCACGCATACTTGTTTGATTGACTTATTGACGGTTTGACTTGATTATTTGGTTTAATATGCATTCGTTGTAATTACATGTTGTGTTTAGAGTAGTTGTGCATGGAAGATGATGATGTCTTTAAAGGGTTATAGATGTGGTGGGAAGGCTACGAGTGACCCTATATATAAGCATCTATGATTCTTTGAATGTAAAGTCATATGAAATGTATGTATCTTGTGATTTGGTTGATTTGTTGGACACGAGGACTTATGATTGTGGCGGATACCCACGTATTGTTACACTTTGTTTACACTTTTATTTACATATTAAGATACTAGTTGATTGATGAATGATGACGGTTGTGAGACATGAGAGTTGCCACAACTGTGCGGACCGAGTACTTCCAAGTACTTGATGATATGTACGGGACGTACACAGACCCCGAGTATATAGACGTATATACTTGATGATTTTGAGATGCCACGTTGGTTGGGTCAACGACATCGTGAGTATCGTTGCACTGGATGAGGTTGTAAGACATATATGACACATATTCTTTGTTATTGACATCACACATGCATATTCATGACACGCATTGCTCATTATTTTGTGGAACATTGTTGGCTTGTTATGTAACGAGGTTTGCTATAAGCTTACCTATCTTGATTGACATTGTGACGTATAAAGGCTACTTGTAAGGCATTACCTTCCTTTATTTATACTTACTGTAATGGTTCCTTGTGATCCATCACTACGAACTCACCAACCTATTGTTGACCTTTTTTAGTGCACTTTTCAGGTATTCGGGTGAAAACTCAGACGAGATGGCTATTTCTTGCTTTTGCTGGGACATGGCACGATTTTCTTGGATCCGTGATCCGTATGCCTCCTTCTAGGGTTTATGTTTAAAACCATTAAAGTTTAAGTGTATTGTTTTGTAACCGTTTGATGACTTCTTGTTTATCTTGAATTATGTAGCTTAAATGTTTAGTTTGGGTTCAACGAATCATTTTAATTCATGTAGTTTATATTCCACGATAATTCCACAATGTGCTATATGATTTCCATGATATTCCGAGCTCTAGTTCGGGGTGTTACAACAAGATGTAATGATCTAGTTAAGAAAGACCTTACTACAAAGTAAAGCAACCATTTTGAGAGTGAAATTACTTACCAAATCTCCTTTGAGGATTCAATCTGATTTTGAGCTTAAAGAGGAGATAAACACTTGAAACCAAAGAGATTCTTGGAACTTTGAAGATGACTTTTAGTATTATACAAGTTTACTTGTAATTTTTCTTGACCACTTGATGACAAATTGCAAGAAGATAACGAGAAAGAGAATGTGTGTGAGGGTTCTTGCATAAGAAAGAAATCGATAAGGAAAAAGAGTTGGTGGGTGGGTAGAGTAGGCTTATTCTTCTCATCTACCTACACTGGTAGTTACTACCCCACGAATACCAAAACATATAACGTAAATGTCTACAAACATAAGTTATTAAGGATTTCCAAGATTAGTCGACGTTGTCAATTAGTCAAAAAAGTTTAACACCTATAATGAAAAAAATAAACGGGTCAAACTGACAACTGTTACAATATTAGTCATGGAATTTTGCTCCTTCACGGAATGCTTCTCCTTTTGAGATTGTGCTGGATTTATACCTAAAGACACCACCGCCATCTTTTGAGCCCTGACCAGGATCGTCTCAAGGTATTCTTGGTGTTGCACCTTTGCAAGAGTATGCTGCTTTAAAAGCTTCCTACATAGATCAAGCTTTGCACACCATGACAATAAACCCTCCAGATCATGGATTTGGGAGCCAAAAATCACATGAGTAACATGACACGTTTACAATAATAGCATGACGAAACTTGTTTTTTCCTTGCAACTTGTTTGGCGCTGCAACAAAAACATTACGAGGTGAAAACCGGTGGCTTGGCCTTCGTCGATGGTTTTTTATCTTATATCTCGGTTCTATCTGTAAATGGCATAAGTTTTTCCGATCATTTTACAACCTTAGTACTTAAAGTAATGAGTTGATTCTAGATTATGTACTTAGAGGGTGGTTATTATAAAACAACTATTATAGTAAAATAAGTAAGATAGAATGCGGACCATCCGATCTTGATCTTTGTCATTTATTAAGATAATTAATTTATTATTATATTTAATAAGTTAATATTAAATTTAAGGGTATAATTGACATTTACATCCAAAACATTTCTTCTCTTTATTCCAGATTTCCAATTTCTTTTTGAAATTTTTGATGCACGCGTATGTCTTTTTGTAAATAAAGATGCACAATAGGTTTTTGATTGACATAGTCTATTTTTCATTTAAAAACAACTTTCTTCAGTATAATGTTTAAGTTGATTCTCAATAATATATTAAAAATGTATAAATGGTTGCACAGTGTGATTTCACTAATGGACTTTGATGCATATCGATAAATATTGATTCACAACAATCCATTTTAAATCTATAAACTACAAATACTCGATCTATGGGATATCAACAAGCTTAAAACATTATAATAAACCCAAGTTTTTACAACCACCATTAAATCTTAAAATCCTAATATTAGTGCATAATTCTCAGTGACATGAGCATTCTAGATATGTGAAGTATATTTGTGTATAAGTTCAAGTCTTATAACTTGTAATTACCGTTTGTCTTAATATTACCTTGGCATATTTTGTTGAGCCAATTGGGATCCAACTTATGTTTATATGTTTGTTTATTATTTGTCTTTTGCAGGTTTTAGACATAACATGTAAAGAGTCTTTAAGTTCATATTGTTTTTGCGTATTAACAGCAGTCGAGATATTAACTTAATGTACTTCCAGAGGGAAGTTAAGGTAATTTTGTTTCTGCGTATTTACAGCAGTACAAACATTATCTTATATACCCACTTCCAATAGGTAATATAGACGACGTTGTTTCTGCGTATTTACAGCAGTTGAAATGTTGTCGAAGGCTAATGCTAGTTCTGCGTATATTTACAGCAGTTAAAGCATTAGTTGAGTTAATGTCAGTTCTACGTCTTGACAGCAGTAAAGACATTAACTCAGAGTACAATGTCGGTTCTGCGTCTTGACAGCAGTAAAGACATTTACTCACTATCTCCTACGTGTTATTTGAGGGTTCTTAGGAACAAGCAAAAGATTTGGTTGTTCAAAGTAAGAACACTCAAATGGTCATTTGAGAGTTTCTGAGAAACAAGCAAAAGTATGCATGTTCTCAAGAACTCTCAAATGGTTTGCGAGTTTCTGTGGAAACAAGCAAAAGTATGCAATGACCATAGAAACGCGCAAACAGACCAAAACCCTAATAGGCCTTGGGCTTGGAAACACGCATGGGCCTGCGTGTTTCAGAAGACGCAAATGGCCATTTGCGTTTTCCTAGCCTTTGCCTATAAATAGAGGGTGTGTGTATGCGTGTTCTAACAAGAGTGTAGAGAGAGAAACTTAAGAACACGCATAAGCTTTTCTTGTGGGTGATACTCGTCTCGTGCACGAACCGCAAACACACACCCGGCCCCCCAAACAGCTCATAGACTGCAGATTACCACGTGTTTGGTAAGGTGCGTCCGAAGAGCCGTTTCCGGAGTGTTTATCATCACGTAAAAGATATATATATATATTGATATATATATCATCCAAAGGTAGATATATAAACCGTGGGTTATCTCGAGGAATTTCCGCACCTCGACATATCCTTAAGTCAATATCTGGTTAGATAAGAGGACAAGACCCGAGGGACTTACAACTGGTATCCAGAGCCACAAGTTTTCGTAACCTTGAGATTGACAACGGTTTTGTGGTATCCCTTTATTTACTTGATTTAGGTGAAAGTTAATCTTTGGGCACGCTTTTGAAAGAAAGGTTCAAACTTGTTGCCAAATATTGATTAATCTATATCCTAGTAACATTTTCACATAATCTCGTTTATCCTTAAGCAATATCGGGCTCGGGATCTAGGAAATTGTGTGAAAGTGGGGTTTGTGTGTTCTCGAAAAGTGTACTATGCGTGTTCTTGAACACTAGTACCTTTTTGCGCGTTTCGATATTACCAAGGCATTTGTGTGTTCTTGTGTTTTGCTTATTCTTAAAATTTTCAGAGTTCTTGAGATTTTGTGTGTTTCTTGAACTTTGTGTGTTTCTTGAACAGTGTGTGTTTCTCTAGTTTGCGTGTTCTCAGATTTTGCGCGTTCCTGGACATTTTTCGTGTTCCTGGATTTTGCGTGTTCCTACACTTTTGTGTGTTTCATTTGTGTGTTCCCAATTTGCGTGTTTTTGTGTCATTTGTGTGTTTATAAGTTGAACCACATACACAATGGTAGCAAACTATCTTAACCAATTAATACTAATGGACCATGAGACTGGTAAGGGTAATTCACCACCCAAACTAATGATCATAGACCAATACTTTTCTTGGAACGATCGATTTGAATCCTTTATGCAATTCACCGATATTACAATGTGGACTTGTATGACTGAAGGATATAAAGCCCCAACATATGAGAACAGTGGTATTACCAAAGTATATGCTTATCAAGATATGACTGAATCCGATAAAAAATTGTATGAGGCAGAGAAAAAGGCACTTTCATGTTTAAAAATGTTATTGCCACCAGATATACTACATTTGTTTAACGAATTTAATACATCTAAAGAACTTTGGTTAGCATTAAAAAATCATTGTGAAGGGGATGAAACACTTAAAAAGAATAGAAAATACCTTCTAAAGCATCAGTATAATGTATTTAATGGGTTAAGAAGTGAAAACTTAGATCAACTAATTACACGATATTATCATTTGCTATGTGACAACCGTCACCTGACCGTACTTTCCGAAATACTTTTCTAGTCATTTTTAGTTTGTTTCGTTATGTACGTCGTTAGACTCTAAGACTTTATCATGGAATAAATGAATTTATGTTTGGTTCGGGCTTTATGAGCATCTAAACTTTAGAAAAATTGTACGTGGACTCGAGAATAGGAGGAATACTAGTTGTCTTGTGGAAATGCCAAATTAGGTAAAATATTAAAAATTAAATCAATTAAAGATTTAATAAGTAAAAATAGACATGTTTATATCCGTTAGAAAGCTATTAAAAAGTTACGTTTAAATATGACGACAAAATAAATTTACGGGTCATGAGTCTTGTAAAATGGTCGAGTCAAACGAGTTTTAGTAGGGTCAAAGATGGTCAAACTCGGTCAAAGGGGGAAGCATGAACCAATAAAACCCTAGGAACCTAACCCTTTTCCCCTCTCTTCTCTCTCTCTATTTCCAGCCGCCACCCCCCCTTTTCTCTCAAAAACCGATCGGCCAAAGATCAACCACCACCGAACCACCATCAATCATCTTCTTCTTCTTATTTTCTTTGAGTTTGTGGTAAGATTTGCATAGATACGTGTATTGAATCGGTTGTTCTTCATCAAAAATCGTAATTTTTCCTTATATATATATATCCCGGCTATAAATGTATATGTATTTAAATCCGATTTCTTTTTCTTACACACACATATATATATATTCGAAATTTGTACATTATATATATATTATTCCGATTTGGTATGTTTATGTACATATAGATCTGAAAATTTAAAAATATATATATATAAACCAGTTTTGTTATGAAAACAAGAAGGGGATTCGAAAAGTACTACATTTATATATATATTATTCAGTTTTGGTGTATGAATATGAGTATATATGTGCGAAATCATTGTAAATCCGGAATGTTAAACCCGAGATCTTTTTAAATCCGAAGATCTTGGACCGAAATCTTCAAGATCCGGAAACTTATAGCCCGAAATCTTTGAATTCGAAAAATATATATCCGAAATCTTTGTTCTTATCTAGATTTGATGTGATTCTTGTATTTTCGGATCTTTAGCACATGAATATATATGAATTAATTAAACTGTGACAATATATTTATTTTTGGGTTGTTTTTGATTAGATCTAATATAGATCCGGCTTGTTCTAGTAATATATATATATATATTTTTTTTTTTTTGGTTCTTGGAATTGATTTTCGCTTGGTCAACGCCAGTCAAACCGGCTAGAAAAGAGTCTTGGTTCAAAAATTGGATTTGATTTGTATTTTGGAGTTAGGTCAAAGTTTTGGTTCGGTCAAACTTGGTCAACGACGACTTATTGATAAGGATTAGGGTTTTGTATTATATATATTAATGGCTACCACAACTAAGAGAAAAAAAATAATTTCAACTATTGATCTAAACCATTGAAATTCATAATCAAAACAATCTTAACCCTTAAAATTAAAAGTCAATTTAGTTATATTATATATGGTAACCATTTAAATACTATTTAATCTACACTTTTTGAATCATGGATGGTATATACAAATAAGTTACTTACCTACGTACAATTAGCAAATTTTTATGTTTTATATTTTTATATAGAATGACACGTATAAATTACCAATGGATTGAGAATATTTTGAAGTTCAACAGTTTAGAGTGAGTCGAGCACTTTAAAATATTGCAAATAACCTTAATGTGTGATATGTATGGTGAACATTTGAGTTTCATGCTCACCGAGAGATTATATGTATTATACGAGTGGTGTACCCTTAAAATGCAGCGGTGGTGGTAGCGATGGGTAGTGGTGACGGTAACGTGTGGTTATTAATGTAAAAGTAATTGATGTAAAAGGAGGTAGTGTATTTATTTTAAGGATTAAAGTAAAAGAATGTATATTGTAAATAAATTTCATTAAGAATACTATAAGTATATTAACTGAAAATATATTTAAATTAGTGGAAAAAATAGGTAGTTTAGATCGTTAGGGTTGAAAAATATTTTAGAGATTTTTTAAGTTAGATGTAGTGTGTGAGTTAAAAATGTGTTGAAAATTAAGGGTAGTTTAAATATTTTGAAGATTGAAAGTTAAAAAAAAAAGAAAAAAAAAAGAGGGGGGCAGTTTGTTTTATAAAGGAAAAAAAATAATTATATAATACAGATTGTCCATATTTCAAAGGGAGGAGGGCAGTTTGCTACGGTACGGGCGAAGCCCTTGCTGCCCGGCGTCGGCGCCGTAGTTGGGGTGGTCGGAGATGATGGTGGCTGGTGGTGGTTGTCTCGCGAAGGAAAAAATCTAAAAATTTTAAACCCTAAAATGCTAAAAAAGTTGTACTTACACATGTGTAAGTCTCGCCAGAGATGGTCGCCATCGCCGGAGGATCATGGTGGTGGTCGGAGATGGAAGGAAGAAAGAAGAAGAAGTTTGTAAGTTAACTTACACATGTACTATAAAAAGTACATATACTACAAATGGAAGGAAGAAGGAAGAAGTGTGTAAGTTAACTTACACATATACTATAAAAAGTACATGTACCACATATAACTTTCATATATATATATGGGGGAAGGAATATGGGCTGTTATGCACCCAACTTGGGTGAAAAACCACTCACATACCAATATTTTATTATTTTGAATAAATGTTTGGCCCTCCATGATATTTAATATTTAAAAAAGTTTCTTCTACAACATACTTTTTTATATCATTTCACATGTGAATGGACAAAAAAAAAACATATAATCCAATACAAAAAAATGGTTTTCAAAATAAGGAAAGTTATATATATATATATATAGGGGTAACGTTATTTTGAGAACTCTTTTTTTGCGAGAACCTTTAAGAACTTTTCAAATCAAGCCCAACCGATGATTGTTCTTTACATGAAAATTGTTTTTTGGTTGTATTCTGAATAATTTATGTGTAATTTTGAAGTTTATAATTGTGTGGAGCATGAATTATCATCCGTTATACAATTATGTGGAGATTTGGATTCTTGATCACATGTGTACGAATATTGCTATGATCACATGTATGCAAGTCAATCACATGTAATCACAGAAATATTCGTACACATGTGATCAATAATCCAAATCTTCACATAATTGTATAAAGGACGATAATCCATGCCTCCATACAATTATAAACTTCAAAATTACATATAAGTTATTCAGAAAACAATAAAAGAAAATGTTCTCAAAATAACTTTTCACTATATATATATATATTGTTTCTAACTTGGTCAACGACCGGGTATAGATCTAGTTATTTAGGTCATTTAGGCAAAAATTAAAGAATTTAAACAAAGTTAAATTAGATTTAAATTAATTTGACCCTTGTTTATAATTAAATTCCAATTTTTCATAATTACGAAATAAATATGGATATATGTATATAAATATATACAAAAAGACTTATTAGACATAACTATATATGTACAAGAATTAAATAGATAGGGACATCTGTATATATAAACGAATTAAAATTTATATGGACATATGACTAAATATATATATATATATATATTAAAAAGACGTTGTAAGGACCATATATAAATTATACATTCGTATAACAATAATTAATAATGTATCGAACTTTATATATTTTATAATAGTTACATATAAATGCAAAGATTAAAAAACTTTGTAAAGACGATGTACCAATTATATGACTTTCCGGACTTAATATATTTTATAATGACGTTGACACGAAGACTTAACGGATATAAACAATAAAACGTGACATTATTAAATGAACTATTTCCTTGGACAACTTATAAGCACAAACGACTATTATATACATATATATATATATATTAAGACATTGGATAACACATAATAACATTTCCTAAGACACTGGTATAAGACATGGACTTGTGCAATTAATTAAGTTCTTATGGAGTGACTTCTGAACGATGTAGGACTGTTGGGCAGATAGTGAGCTTGTTTCGAGTGTATCTGACTGTTCGTGTTCTTGTTCGTTGATCTAGAATATTTGTGCTTGTGCTGCTTTCAGGTGAGTTTCGTAGCCCCTCTTTTTACAAGTTTTGGGGTGGAAAGTATACTTATTTTCAAACAGTTTTGTCGGTTTCTGTTTTATGTTCAATATTGAGCCTGTGCGTATAGACTTACTTGTGCCATTTGACGTGCTTTGATCTGGTTGTTTGTGTGTGATTATGTGTTTATTTGTTGTGCTTTGGACGTACTTATTGTATGAGTTGAGACTTGAGACTTTGGACTAAGGCAGGTACCGTAAGGCCGGACTTTGAGACATTGAGATACTTGGACTTATTATGGCGTAACTCTGCTCGTTATATATTGAACTATTACTTGTTTAGACTTAAAAGAATCGACAAAAGACTTATTTCTTTTATTAGACTTTTGACAATAAACCTACGAACTCACCAACCTTTGTGTTGACACGTTTTAGTATACTTTTCAGGTGCTCAGGCTAATCAGGGATAAAAGGCTGCCATGCTAGTGTAACAACCGCCTTAGAAATAATTTAAATAAATCCATGATATGTTCTAGTTTCGAATATGTGCTCACATGAAGGTCTATTCAATCTTAAATCTTGAATTATATGACGAGTCTATGGTCTATTGTGATAAGAATATTAGGTTTCAAGACGTAAGCGATTGTATTCAAGAAATTCTAGTCCGAAAATGTTTCATTTAGACCCTACATTTATTAGAATCATTAATTAAGGAAAAACTATAAAAGGGTTAGAAAACCCCATTTTTCCACTTCTTCACCATTTTCTCCCCATCTCACCTCTCTCTCTCTCTAAAAACACACACATACATTCACCATCTTCACCCACAAAAAAAATTCATCATTTGATTTTGAGTTGTTAAACCAAGATTTCTTGCATTTTTAGCTTCCTTGTGATAATCAAAACATATTTCTAGCATCGATTTTCAGGTTGACATCAAGACATACTTGGATTCGAGTAGATATATTTTACTATATCTGTGCTTATACTCTGTGCTCGCAGAACTACGTTGTAGCAGATCACTGTGAGTCTTTGTAGCCCCTTTTTCTTTACTTATTTCGGGGTGAAAGGAATACTACTCATGCTTTTATACATGTCGTAACTACTTTTACTACTCTTCGGCTATTTGACTACTTGATAATACTAGCCAGTCCTATTGAGGATTGTGTGTGCTCTATTGATACTATTAGCCGGTCCTATTGAGGATTGTGTGTGCTCTATTGATACTACTAGCCGGTCCTATTGAGGATTGTGTGTGCTCTATTGATACTATTGGCCGGTCCTATTGAGGATTGTGTGTGCTCTATTGATACTATTAGCCGGTCTTATTGAGGATTGTGTGTGCTCTATTGGTACTATTAGCCGGTCCTATCGAGGATTGTGTGTGCTCGCTTACTTATGTGCAAGTTGGTCACTAGCCACTACATACTACTTTACACTTGAGATCTATTGACGACATAAAATGCTTTTATACTACTTCTTTATACTCAAACCTACGAACTCACCAACCTTTGTGTTGACTCTTTTAAGTATTCCTTTCAGGTAATCAGGCTAATCGTGGCTAGGAGTGGTAGCATGGGACTATTAGCAGACTTCAGGATTTAGGGTTGGAGTTTGCATGCTTGTACTTTGTGGTTGGTGGCAATATGCCCAATCGTATCCCCTGCGTGGGACTTTTCGTACTTGATTTGATCATCTTTGTTGAACTTGTGTGTAATAACTACTACTATGCTTGTTTGGTTATGAAATTGACTATTTATGTTTATTCTAAGCACTCATTTAGTATTCCTATGTAACATCCATGTGCGCGTGTGCTTTTTCTTACATCCCGAGTTTTCCGCCGCTGTCCGGGTGTTACAGCTAGGCTGGACTTCGGAGATTAGTACTCCTTAGTAATTGTCAGACTTTGAGGCTACATGCCTTGGATTATTTCTTTATGGACTTGGTTGTAATAAGCTATTTTAGCACTGTTATGACTTTGAACTCATGTTTTTAGGAATATATTTATTATATTCTATTTCATTTAGCAGTATCTATATAATTCCATGTCGTGTTGTACTTTTTATGACACCTCATGTTTCCACCAACGGTGGGGTGTTACAGAATAGTATCAGAGCCAGGTTGTAGAAAATTAGGTGGAAAAGCCTAGACTATAACCTAAGAACCCCGTATAGCATTTACGATAGGAATCATAGATGCATTCTAGACGTGCTAACGTCGCTTATATTTTGAGTTCATATCCTGTTTAGACTTATTGACCCTGTGTTTATTTTGACTGTGGCTATTATTTGGTGACTGTGTGCTTTTGGTGTTATTGTGATTACTTATGTGTATTAGAGCAAGATGAAATGATGGCACTAACTAGTATCGCATAGCGATAATCAAAGAAAAGCCTGATCAACTGTTCTATGATTACCGGCATGCCTTGCGACAGTTATTGACATCAGTGATTGCACTTGTAGTGAGAGTGTGGTAGCTACTCTAGGATGCTTAATGGGTGTGGGTTAGGTGGAGGGTTAGCCGCTGGTACACCCTGTATACATACCCGACCAATACCTAGAGAGCATACCAGTACCGTGATCCAACCTTGCATTAGATGTACTAGGGGTATGGAGGGTTAGCCGCTGGTACACCCTATATACATACACCACTAGTGCAACGAATGTAGGTGTTAGATTCGGACCACATTTTAACTGCAATTTAGGATTATATATTATTAGTATATATAGATGTATTGCATTGACATGAATTGCATGAATAGTTTAGGTTCTAGATAGCATTCCTTAGACCATAAGACGAGAGAGCTTACTGAGAGTATCTTGTGATATTAACATCGTCGAGTGTATTTTTCCCCGACTAACGATGCGTGGTTATAGGGCAATGGCAAGAACAAGAACTAGTGCTGGAACTAGCGGCGGTCGTGGAAGAGGCCGTGGAAGAGGTCGAGGAACTGGACGGAGTAGAGGCCGTGGTATTGGTCGTGGCACTGGGCCTGAAGTAGTTCAAGGTGTTGGCCGCGGTGCAGGTCGTGAAAATGAACAAGCTGGAGGTCGAGGTATTGGTCGTGGAGTTGGTCGTGGTGCAGGCCGCGGTGGCGGCCGAGGTAGTGGTCGTGGACGCGGTCGTGGTGAAGCTGAAAATGAAACTACTAATGAGCAAGCTAGAATGCAACCAGACCCAGCCATGATTGCCATGATCACTGAAGTGGTTGATACTATACTCGCACAAAATGCAGAGAATGAAGATGCTCAGTATGATGATGCTGAATATGAGGACGTAGGGGATGATAAGGATGGTGAATATTATGAAGACGTTGATCAAGGAATTCGCCTTGGGAATGTGCCAAGGGGACTTAGAAGTGGTGTCAGGATTTGTACTTACAAAAACTTTAAGGATTGTGGCGTGCAAGAGTATGATGGTAGAGGTGGAGCAATCAAGTTTATTCAATGGTTAGAGAAGATGGAAGCTGTGATTGGTATTAGTGAATGTACTCCTAAACAAAGGGTCAAGTATGTGGCAAACTCTTTCACTAAAGATGCTTTGTCTTGGTGGAACACTCAGTGCCGAATCAGAGGCAGATTAGTGGCAGAGGCGATGTCTTGGTATAACTTCAGAGAGTTGATGATGAAAAAGTTCTGCACAACAACTGAACTGGTGAAGCTAGAACGAGAGTTTTTGGAACATAAGATGGTCGGTGCTGATCATGCTGGATATACCACCCGTTTTAATGAACTTTCAAGGCTTTTTCCGCATTTGGTTGAACCTGAGAACAAAGGTATAGAGAAGTATCTTCGTGGGTTAATTCCTCAGGTTAGGTCGACTATGACTGCTGTTCACCCACTTACTCTAGAGGAGGCTATATTGAGGTCTGAAGCTATGACAAGGGAGTTGGTTCAGTGTGGAACTATTACTGCTGTTGGGACAAAAAGGAAGGAAAGCAGTGGGACGAGTAATAATAAGAAAGTTGGCGATCTGATGGGAAGAGACAAAATAGAGGCAAGGTATTTGCAGTGACTGATGCTGGCAAAAAGGAATATGCGGGTCCTCATCCTAAGTGTACCAAGTGCAATCTTCACCATGCAGCAAATCAGAATTGCTTAACATGCTACAACTGCAATAAGACTGGGCATTTGGCAAATTACTGTCGGGAACCAAGGACTCAGGTGGCACCATTGAATAGGGCACCATTGAATGTTGTACCATTGAATCAAAGGAGACCAAACGGAGTTCGTGGAGGATGTTATGAATGTGGGTCCACTGATCACTATCGAAACACATGTCCTCAGTGGGTTGGGCAATAGGTTCAAGTGGCAGTTCATCCTAACCAGCTATAGATTACTGGACCCAATCAGAATAGGGGCAATCAGGCTCCAGCTGCTAGAGGTCGTGCTTTTGTTCTAAATGCTGCTGAGGCTCGCAACGACCCGAACGTTGTTGCAGGTACTTTTCTTCTAAATGGTCATTATGCTACTGTTCTCTTTGATTCTGGAGCTGATTATAGTTTTGTCGCGACTAGTTTCGTTCCTTTATTGAGTGCTAAGCCGAGCCCTATGTATTTATGTTTTGACGTAGAAATGGCTAATGGTGGGTTAGTCAGATTAGACCAGGTCATCCGTTCGTGCACATTAGTTCTTAATAATTATGCTTTCTTTATTGACTTAGTACCTTTTGAAATGGGAAGTTTTGACGTTATTGTTGGTATGGACTGGATGTCTTTGGTTGATACGATGATTCTATGTAGTGCAAAAATTGTTAGAATTCCCTTACCAAATGGCGAGATACTAGAAGTTCAGGGCGAGATGTCTGATTCTTTTGAGGGTCGTGTCATGAGTGCGTCTGCTAAAGAGGTTAGCTTGATTGATGTCCCCATCGTTCGGGACTATCAGGATGTCTTCCTTGATGAAATACCTGGCTTACCTCCATCTCGACAACTTGATTTTCACATTAGTCTCGTTCCTAATGCAGCTCCTGTAGCAAAATCTCCATATAGATTACCAACAACTGAATTACAGGAATTGGCCACGCAATTAAAAGAACTTCAAGACAAAGATTCATTAGACCTAGCCAGTCACCATGAGGAGCACCTGTCTTATTCGTCAAAAAGAAGGATGGCTCTTTTCGCATGTGTATCGACTACCGTGAGTTGAATAAGTTAACAGTAAAGAATCGTTATCCTCTTCCTAGAATTGATGCTCTATTCGATCAACTTCAAGGTGTGAAGTGTTTCTCAAAAATTGACTTACGTTCAGGGTATCATTAACTGCGTGTACACGAGGACGATATGCCAATGACTGCCTTCAGGACAAGATATGGACATTTTGAGTTCACAGTGATGCCTTTTGGATTGACCAACGCTCCAGTAGTATTCATGGATTTGATGAATAGAGTGTGTCGACCGTATTTGGATAAGTTTGTAATTGTGTTCATCAACGACATCCTAATCTACTCAAAGACAAAGGAAGAACATGCTGAACATGCTGAACATCTGAGAAAAGTACTGGAATTACTGAGAAAGTAAAAACTGTATTGAAAATTTTCTAAATGTGAGTTTTGGCTTGATGAAATACAATTTCTGGGACATGTCGTGAGCAAGGATGGAATACACGTGGATCCTAGCAAGATTGATTCAGTAAAGAACTGGAGAACACCAGAGACACCGACTGAAGTCAGACAATTTCTTGGACTGGCTGGCTACTATAGAAAGTTCATCGAGAATTTCTCTAAGATTGCGTTGCCGCTCACGCAATTAACTCAGAAGGATAGGCCGTATGTCTGGGGTGAAAAACAAGAGGCAGCGTTTCAAATCTTAAAAGATAAGCTATGTAATGCGCCGATTTTGAGTCTGCCTGAAGGATCTGATGACTTTGTAGTGTATTGCGATGCATTGGGTCAAGGATTAGGTTGTGTGCTCATGCAAAAAGGCAAAGTGATTGCTTACGCCTCACGACAATTGAAGGTCCATGAGAACAATTACACAACCCATGACTTGGAATTAGGAATAGTGGTTTTTGCATTAAAGAGTTGGAGGCATTATTTATATGGAACCAAGTGTGTAATTTACACGGATCACAAGAGTTTACAACATATTTTCAATCAACAAGATTTGAATATGAGACAACGAAGATGGCTTGAGTTACTCAGCGATTATGACTGTGACATTCGTTATCACCCGGGGAAAGCCAATGTAGTGGTCGATGCCTTAAGTCGTAAGGAAAGGGTTAAGCCTAGACGAGTATGTGTTATGAGTATTACAGTGCAAAGGAGTGTTAAAGATCAGATCATAGAAGCACAATTGGTGGTTGTTCGCGATAAAGATCTTCTTAAGAAGGAACTACGAGGAATGGAACAACATTTGGATAGAAGGGACGATGATGGCTTGTATTTCGTGGACAGACTATGGGTTCCTTCAACTGGTGATTTACGAACATTGATATTGAAAGAAGCTCATAATACAAGATATTCGGTACATCCGGGCACCGACAAGATGTACTATGATCTGCGTGAATTATATTGGTGGCCTGGCATGAAGAAAGATGTTGCTGAGTTTGTAAGTCGATGTTTGACATGTCTACAAGTGAAAGCGGAACATCAAAAGCCTGTGGGATTACTCAAACAACCAAAAATTCCTGAATGGAAGTGGGAGAACATAACTATGGATTTCATTACCAAACTACCTAGGACGAAAGAGGGTCATGATATGATATGGGTGATCGTCGATAAATTGACAAAGTCTGCTCATTTCTTAGCTATTCGTGAAAAAGATCCCACAGAGAAATTGGTGAGGAAGTATGTAAGGGAAGTCGTATCGAAACATGGCGTACCAGTTTCGATTATTTCAAACAGAGATACTCGCTTTAATTCTCAGTTTTGGCGAGGGTTTCAGAAGGCCTTTGGGACTAGGATAGACATGAGTACGGCGTACCATCTACAAACTGATGGTCAGAGTGAATGTACGATTCAGAATTTAGAAGACATGTTGAGAGCCCGTGTCTTAGATTTTGGTGGTAACTGGGATGATCATCTACATTTGATAGAATTCTCTTACAACAATAGTTATCACGCGAGTATTGAAATGGCTCATTTCAAGGCATTGTATGGACGGAAATGTAGATCACCTGTCGCGTGGTCTGACTTTGGCGATAGCCAATTGGTTGGGCCTGAGCTTATTGAAGAGACTGTCGAGAAAATAATTCAGATTAAAGAGCGACTTAGATTAGCACGTGAACGATAAAAGAAGTATGCGGACGTCAGACGTAGACCTTTGGAATTCAGTGTTGGGGATCGTGTACTTCTGAAGGTTTCCCCTTGGAAAGGAGTGGTTAGATTTGTCAAGAGTGGAAAGCTTGGACCTATATTTATTGGACCTTTTGAGATACTAGAAAGAGTTGGCGAGGTAGCTTATCGATTGAGACTTTCAGAAGAGCTTAAGGGAGTTCACGACGTATTTCATGTGTCGCACCTTCGAAAATGTCTAGCTGAAGAAGATCGTCATGTGCCTATGGACAAAATCCGGATTGACGATAAGTTGAATTTTGTTGAAGAGCCTTTAGAGATAGTGGATCACAAGGTGCGGAAACTAAAGAAAACAAAGTATACACTTGTCAAGGTTCGATGGAATTCAAAGCAAGGGCCTGAGTAGTTCGAGTTAAATTTCGGGACGAAATTCTTTTAACGGGGTAATGCTGTGACAACCGTCATCTGACCGTACTTTCCGAAATACCTTTCTAGTCATTTTTAGTTTGTTTAGTTATGTACGTCGTTAGACTCTAAGACTTTATCACGGAATAAATGAATTTATGTTTGATTTGGGCTTTATGAGCATCTAAACTTTAGAAAAATTGTACGTGGACTCGAGAATAGGAGGAATACTAGTTGTCTTGTGGAAATGCCAAATTAAGTAAAATATTAAAAATTAAATCAGGATTTAATAAGTAAAAATAGACATGTTTATATCCGTTAGAAAGCTATTAAAAAGTTACGTTTAAATATGACGACAAAATAAATTTACGGGTCATGAGTCTTGTAAAATGGTTAAGTCAAACGAGTTTTAGTAGGGTCAAAGATGGTCAAACTCGGTCAAAGGGGGAAGCATGAACCAACAAAACTCTAGGAACCTAACCCTTTTCCCCTCATTTCTCCTTTCAACTCTCCCTCTCTTCTCTCTCTCTATTTCCAGCCGCCACCCCCCTTTTCTCTCAAAAACCAATCGGCCAAAGATCAACCACCACCGAACCACCATCAATCATCTTCTTCTTATTATTTTCTTTTAGTTTGTGGTAAGATTTGCATAGATACGTGTATTGAATCGGTTGTTCTTCATCAAAAATCGTAAATTTTCCTTATATATATATATCACGGCTATATATGTATATGTATTTAAATTCGATTTCTTTTTCTTACACATATATATATATTCGAAATTTGTACATTATATATATATTATTCGGATTTGGTATGTTTATGTACATATAGATCTGGAAATTTAAATATATATATATAAACCGGTTTTGTTTTGAAAACCAGAAGGGGATTCGAAAAGTACTACATTTATATATATATTATTCGGTTTTGGTGTATGAATATAAGTATATATGTGCGAAATCATTGTAAATCCGAAATGTTAAACCCGAGATCTTTTTAAATCCGAAGATCTTGGACCGAAATCTTCAAGATCCGGAAACTTATATCCCGAAATCTTTGAATCCAAAAAATATATATCCGAAATCTTTGTTCTTATCTAGATTTGATGTGATTCTTGTATTTTCGGATCTTTAGCACATGAATATATATGAATCAATTAAACCGTGACAATATATTGATTTTTGGGTTGTTTTTTATTAGATCTGTTATAGATCCAGCTTGTTCTAGTAATTTTTAATTTTTTTTTGGTTCTTGGAATTGATTTTCGCTTGGTCAACGCCGGTCAACTGCCGGTCAACGCCGGTCAAACCGGCCAGAAAAGAGTCTTGGTTCAAAAATTGGATTTGATTTGTATTTTGGAGTTAGGTCAAAGTTTTGGTTCGGTCAAACTTGGTCAACGACGGCTTATTGATAAGGATGAGGGTTTTGGTATTATTTTGGTCATTTAGGCAAAAATTAAAGAATTTAAACAAAGTTAAATTAGATTTAAATTAATTTGACCCTTGTTTATAATTAAATTCCAATTTTTCATAATTACGAAATTAATATGGATATATGTAGATAAATATATACAAAAAGACTTATTAGACATAACTATATATATACAAGAATTAAATAGATAGGGACATATGTATATATAAATGAATTAAAATTTATATGGACATATGACTAAATATATATATATATATTAAAAAGACGTTGTAAGGACCGTATATAAATTATACATTCGTATAACAATAATTAATAATGTATCAAACTTTATATATTTTATAATAGTTACATATAAATCCAAAGATTAAAAAACTTTGTAAAGACGATGTACCAATTATATGACTTTCCGGACTTAATATATTTTATAATGACGTTGACACGAAGACTTAACGGATATAAACAATAAAACGTGACATTATTAAATGAACTATTTCCTTGGACAACTTATAAGGACAAACGGCTATTATATACATATATATATATATATATATATATTAAGACATTGGATAAGACATAATGACATTTCCTAAGACAATGATATAAGTCATGTACTTGTGCAATTAATTAAGTTCTGATGGAGTGACTTGTGAACGATGTAGTACTGTTGGGCAGATAGTAAACTTGTTTCGAGTGTATCTGACTGTTCGTGTTCTTGTTCGTTGATCTAGAATATTTGTGCTTATGCTGCTTTCAGGTGAGTTTCGTAGCCCCTCTTTTTACAAGTTTTGGGGTGGAAAGTATACTTATTTTCAAACAGTTTTGTCGGTTTCTGTTTTATGTTCAATATTGAGCCTGTGCGTATAGACTTACTTGTGCCATTTGACGTGCTTTGATCTGGTTGTTTGTGTGTGATTATGTATTTATTTGTTGTGCTTTGGACGTACTTATTGTATGAGTTGAGACTTGAGACTTTGGACTAAGGCAGGTACCGTAAAGCCGGACTTTGAGACATTGAGATATTTGGACTTATTATGGCGTAACTCTGCTCGTTATATATTGAACTATTACTTGTTTAGACTTAAAAGAATCGAAAAAATACTTATTTCTTTTATTAGACTTTTCACAATAAACCTACGAACTCACCAACCTTTGTGTTGACACGTTTTAGTATACTTTTCAGGTGCTCAGGCTAATCAGGGATAAAGGGTGCTATGCTAGGCTGGACTTCGGAGATTAGTTCTCCTTAGTAATTGTCAGACTTTGAGGCTACATGCCTTGGATTATTTCTTTATGGAATTTGTTGTAATAAGCTATTTTAGCACTGTTATGACTTTGAACTCATGTTTTTGGGAATATATTTATTATATTCTATTTCATTTAGTAGTATCTATATAATTCCATATCGTGCTATACTTTTCATGACACCTCATGTTTCCGCCAACAGTGGGGTGTTACATGCTAGCAGAGTTGCAAGCATTTGAGGTTACATACTCTGTGGAAGAGAAGGTCGAGAAATTTTGAGCTCTTTGCCAGAAAAGTGGAATCACTATATTACCACTTTGCAAGAGAAAGCAGATTTTGATGGCATGTCTCTAACTCAAATAGTTGCTAAGTTCGTGGGACAAGAAATGAAACAAAAGAGGAGGGAAACAGGATATAATAATGCTCAGATTCCCGAGCTTTATTACGGTAGGCCTTCGATCAATGTAAGTCCAAGTTCCCCTGATGGAAGCACAAAGGCTTTCCTGAGTGAAGATGTTGACTTACAAAGGATCTTAGTTGACTCTGAGGGGAACATATGTTGTGTTTCGAGTCAGAGCGACAATTTAGGCAATCGAGGATATCCTACCGCCAGTTATAGTTCCACTATGCCTATAAGTGTCAAAGGTGCCGAAAGTCACTTATCCGTTCTTGCGTCATTTGTGACATCATATGAACAGTTTATCCAAGGAAAGGTTCAAGATCCTAGTCTTACAAAGGAAGACTATGAGCAAATTGATCCTTTGGATCTAGAAGAAATAGATATACAACGGCAAATGGCCATGTTGACCCTTCGGACTAAACGATTCTTGGCAAGAACAGGGAAAAAGGTTGTGGGTTCCAAGCAGAGTTTTGACAAGTCAAAAGTCAAGTGTTACAACTGTGAGGGTCTTGGACACTTTGCTAGGGAATGCCAGAGACCTAGGAAGAATGATAGGTCATTTATGACTCGTCAAAACTTCAATCAAGGTGGAACAGTACATTCATCTTCAAACAACTCAAGACAAAGGTCATATAACGATGGATCTAAAGAAAATCAAAGTTTGGATGAACAAAGTGATTCAAGAGCTTTGGTAATTCAACAACAAGACAAGTCATATGACTGGAGTCTCAAAGTCAATGAAGAAGACGATGCTTATCTTGCAGAAATTTGCTCAGACGTTGCTGTTACTGATGATTTCGATGATTCTTATCAAGATGATGAATATGTGGACAATGTTGATTATTCACTGATGAATGAAGATGAAGAATTTCCTAAGGAAGACTACACCATGACAGTCGAAAACAAAGGTCATCATCAACAAGATAATGAGGAAGATATGAGTGCCATTGAATTTACTCTTTTTTCTAAAGATTCTACTATACCTATTAGACAAGAACAAAATTATTATTCTAAGGTAGAACTTGAAAAGAACAGAATTCTTGACACAAGCATTCTTTCAGAAGATGATGAGATATTGGAATCATGTGAAGATAAATGTTGGCAAAAGGTAGAAACTCCTCAAAGACTTGATACAGATGAGCTTATTGATTTCATTTCCAAGATAGATGTACTCGAACAACAAGTGGAAGTTTCACTTCATGAATTGGTGAAGATTTGCAAGTTCGCCAATGTGCAATCTTCAGAAATTAACAATCTTCAAATTTGTGCAAGAGACACAAAGAAATTACTTGATGACACAGCTAATGATAGATCATATCCCCGACAACAAGTTGCAATGTTAACCCATAAGGAAAGAGAATTAAAGAAACAAGTTAAAGCAGATCAAGGAAGGTTGAATGCTATGAAAGAGGAACTGAGAGAAGTAATTCTTAGAAAGGAGCTATGTCAAGAAAACTCAAGAAAAAATATCTAAGAAACTTACAGAAAAACAAATGGAGCTTGTAGATGCCAAAAATGAGATTACTCATTTGAATGGGAAACTCAACAAAATGCGAGATATGAGATGTATGATAAACTATCTATCACAATCTCAAAAGTCTGATAATCATCAAGTTTTTGCTCATTGTTCTGAGAATTTTGCACAAGAAACAGGAACGTCATCCTTGATTGCAAAATCCACGAAGCAAAATGAAGAAAGGAAGTTAGGGTCAGCCTTCACCGAGGAAGCATCAAGTGACAAATCCATGACAAGAAAAAGAGCTAGTCCTCAGACTCTGACTTCTGAACAAGAGAATCTCGTTAAGTGGACACATTTTGAGAATACACTAAATCCTATAAAGCGTAGATCAAAAAAGTCTATTAACAGAATCTCATGCTTCATTTGTAGAGAAAGAGGACATGTAGCAAGCAAGTGTCTACAGAAGGGCAAACTAAGCAAGTCTAGGCAAACTAATGACTCAAGTGACGGAGATGTTGAAGACATAGAAGTTCAATTGAGAATGAACAAGGGTAAACAAGTTGAAGAAAGGTCAACAAGTGTTTCCCCCAAAAGGATTTCTCAAAGGAACTCTCCCGCACGGAGTGGATCTCCTAGAAATTCCTCAAGGTATGCTGCTAAGGAGCAAGGAAGGCCAAGAAGTTTATCTCCTAAGAAACCTTCTGATGGCAATCAAGCTCAGGGCAAAACACCAAAAAGGAATTCCACTCCAAAATGAGAAGTTTTCAATCGTGTTGGTAATGATGATACATATTTCTATGATCAATTCACCGAAACGGTTAAAACTGGTCGTTCATCTTTGTTTCAAAAGCACAGTCCAAGGAGAAAGATTGAAATATCTCTAGAGAGGGTGCCTAGAAACAAGAGACAGACTTCAAAGTCTAGAACTCCAACAAAGAGTGATGGATATTGGACAAATGTCTCAGTGAAAGACACTACTACAAAAATAAGCAATTAGGAACGGTTTTATTCAAGATTTGTAACGCTTTTCCAACAGTTCCTAAAAATGGCGTTCCAAATAAGACTTTCATTTTTATCACGGTTTTGAAACCGTTCCAAATACTCATACTTTGTCACGGTTATAATACAAACCATTCCAAACACCGTTCCAAACATTGCATAGAATTTAATGTACATCACAATTTAGCACGGTTTTAGAACTGTTCCAGATAGCATTCTTTGTCAAAACGTTTTTGTTACCTTGTACAACAAACCGTTCCTACATTTTTTTATATATATATTATTATATATTCACACTATTTATATTTATACATACATCCAATTCATCTATCTATATTAACGGTAAGATTTAACAAATGAAAGTAAAATCAACACATATCATAAATATGGAAAATAAACTTGAACAAAATCTGTTAAACATCAAGATTTAGATAAAAACAAATTACAATAAAGATCCATATACTTTCATCTAAAATAACAATATATTAGTTATCAATCATGACCATAATAGACTTTCTTTCTAGACCTTCTAACATCCTCCTAAAAACTCCAAAGACAGTACTAGCTTGAAAATTCATTTGACCTTTTGCTTCGACCACTTCATGTCGTATTCCATTCCAAAGTGATTAGCCCAGATAGCTTCTACCTGCAACGTGCAACAAAAATGAGCACTATCATCTTGGAGTCTTGCACTCACGTATACAAAGATGAAATCACATACAAATTGGCTCTGTATCCTACAAGTCTGATTTTTGATACCCGAGGCTAGGGGCGTGTTACAACTTAAAACTGTATATTGCCTATGTATAATGAGATGCTCTTTTAAACAAACTTCCAAGTTAAATGAGTATAATGAGCTAACAAACCACACAAAAGGGTTCTGCTATGTTAGCCCATTAACAGTTTAAGCTAATGCCAAAAATATGTCAAAATTAATATCTTCCATGATTCAACTACAAAAACCCTACCAGCAAACGCTCAAAATGATGCACAAGATTTAAGCAGCCATTAATACAAGTCCACACATACATTTTTCAATCCCAAAATGATAATACAATCTAACTTATGTGTTATAACTTAATGCATTAAATGGGTGCTCAGCAAACTGCCTGTAATAGTTGGTATAATGGCATTCATTAGGATCATAAGGTTAACTTTAAGGTAAACGATGTAGAGTATTGGGGACGTATATCAACTAACTAATGAAAATACAGCCTACATAAATTGCAAAAGTGTAGGACAAACAAATTAAATACCTCAATTATTGAGCGACATCATCTGCATCGTTCAGAACCCCAATTATCATTATCAAACTTACTCTTTGAGGGAAGTCGGCTTGTTTGCTTACAACAAGTTCATACATGTGTTGCAATAAGTAGTAGCCGGATTCCCATTCCTCCTGTTGTTGGTAGCACTAGATTCAAAAAGGCACACTGATTACTCTGACAACCAAATAATTTCATTTACACATGTTTAGATATCTTACCCGCACCATCATCCACTCAAATCCTGTCGCAAAAGCACTATACAAAAGAAATGTGTTAACTTTAATATTGTAGAGACATATACAGATATATATATATATATGTCAATTCAATATTATTAGAAACTATTACCTCTCTAAAATAGGCGTGAGATGATAGTCTTTGTCACTTTTCTCTTGATAACGTGAGGAATCAAGTATATATCCCCTCTTTAGTTTTCGGCAAACCAAGAATAAAACCCAATGTTTGTTGCTATACAAAAGTTTAGACATTTTAGCATAAAAGGGAACCACATGCATTAAAGTCATAAACAAAAAAAAATACCTTTGACAATATGGTGCTGCTTATATTTCTTTATCAGGATGTATCTTCTTGGTTTCACGTATATGGTGTACAGCTAAGTCAATAGTTTCTGTACACATAATAGTGAAATTGGGATTTAAGAACACACACTTATTGCCACCGCAAGATTCAGCTCTCTCATATAAACACCTAACATCAAGACAACAAATATGAAAAAATAACTTAACGACATTGGCTTGTATACAAAAACTATGCTACTTTATTAGAGATAACGTCAATAAACTTACATCGACCACCAATGTATTATACCAACACTTAAATGTGCATTGGTGTGCAAGTCTAATATGTCTTCGTATTCAATATCCTCAGTCCATTGTTCAACATACATATTGGGAGGTGAAACAATTCGAATACTTTTTATTTTCTTGAGTTCACTGAATCTTTTTGCAGACTCTTTCCATTTTTTTTGGCATTCGGTTCAGTTTAGCAACACATTCGTTTATTTCTTTATTAGAAACTATGCGTTTCACCACCTACAAAAACAAAATTAAACCATTCCATATGTTTAACACACACACACACACACATATTTATATAACATCTACCATGTTATGGCAAGCAAGTGAACTTGAACTTGTTGACGGTTGGCTCATTTATGGATGAGATGTCATTGAATGTTTCACCTACATTAATAAATCATTCGATTACTTTATATTCTTATATATAGACAATTCCAAAAAACCTTGATAACGCATACCATTGAAGACAAACTTGAGGGCCCATCATGCATTTGAGACAAACTTGTAGGCTCAAAATCTATTTGCAGATCCAATGGCATTCGACTTTTGAGCTACATTAAAAAAATAGTGTCTAAACTTTTCATAAGCATGTGTGTGTGTGTATAATTATTAACTATAGTGATTGAGCGACTACCAAACGCGTATATTCACCAAATGGCATTTGGTGTTGTAACGAGTCCAAAGCATCTTCTTTATCCTGAAATAACAACTTTAAGCTCTCATTAAGTAACGCAAAGAAGTTAATACACTTAATACCGAGCACATTTGAAGTGTCAAACTAGTAGTATTGCCCGAACTTTATCTCGTACATTTATATTTAATGCTTCCACAGCTTCATTCTTTTAAGTATGAGATAATGATATGTGTCATTTATCTATAGTATAACTGGTACAACTAATATTCATTTATGGCAGGACACATGGTTGACCCAACTAAGTTTCATTTAGAAGCAACCTGGTTGACCCATTTGACTGTAGTATAATTGGTACAGCCAAGTATCATTTAGAAGCGACCTGGTAGACCCATTTGACCCGAGCTTACGTGCCTACCCAATGGCTAAACATATAAGAGACAAGGAGAACCTTCCCTCAGTTAAGCAGATGTTGAACCAATAACTAGCAAATCTACATTTTTAACGGAACTATAACCCTGTTTTTAAGGTATTCCCACGGTTAAAGGTGTTGGGATTTAAGTTCCGAGTTGATTACAAGTACTAAACAGTATAGCGTTTGTATGTGAAAAAAAGTTTTAGTGTTGAAAATGAGTGA
Source organism: Erigeron canadensis (assembly GCF_010389155.1). Classification (NCBI taxonomy): domain Eukaryota; kingdom Viridiplantae; phylum Streptophyta; class Magnoliopsida; order Asterales; family Asteraceae; genus Erigeron; species Erigeron canadensis. The sequence goes on along the minus strand of NC_057767.1, from coordinate 13,700,783 downwards.
GTCACTACCATCAGAGGCCAATAACATGCACTTGAGCTAAATTCATTAATCTGTGTTTTTGATTGCATTTGCGAACTCCGAGGGGAGTGACTTATGCACCAGCGTGGTGAGAGTCTATGCTTAATCTACACACAAAGAAAAAGTGAATTAAACATTACTAAAATATCACATAAAGTCATAAAACATAATGCATATACCTTGACTTTATTCTGGGGCCACTGAATAAAATGATGTATTGCATCTTCTAAGTGTGCCACTTCTCCATTAGGTTTTGGGACAGGTATCTTTAAAAAATCCTTTTCAACGATGTCAACTTGCACTTTACGGTAACCCTGGGACATTGAAGATCCATGTATTATCCCATTCCTCGTTGGATGCACCATCCCAGAAGCCACTTGAAAATCTGAGTCTGAATAAGGCCACAATAAGTAACATTCAGTTGCCTCATGCAAAGAAACATGACATTTTAGTATACATAATTTGTTGTTTGTATAATAGTAGAAGTACATAACTACCTCAATGTCATCTAATCCATTGTAAGATCCGCCAGAAGCACAACTAGAGCTACGAAAATCTGGACTTGGTATACGCTGTAGCCGAGGCGCCAACTCGGGTTGCTTTGATGTGGTATGAGTAGTATCTTGAATCTCAGCTCTCTGATCCCGCATCCCGCATCCCCATCTCGGCTCTGATCACCGGTGTAAGTTGATTAATTATTTGCTCCTTAAGTGACTCCATGTCAACTACATCACGCCTTTTCCTTTTCCCCTTAACCCAATTCATTGTTTTCCTTACTCCAACGGTTGAAGCAACCCCCTTAGTTCGTCCTCTGTGTTGTTTACCTTGCACTTCCGTAAGCGGGTCTCTTCCTAATAGATGGTACGTGCCATCTGCCAACATAGATTGTTCTTTTTGTACCTAATCATTGTGAAACAATGTAATCGTTATATTTTACAATATATACACATATATTATTACTTATAAATATATATATCCACCAGTTGTTGGCACATTTCTTCCATGGATTCTGGTATCTCTCTTATCCCCGTCTTTCTTTTTTTTTGCAGTGCCCCAAAATATAGTTCTTTGAACAATCATCTTGTATACTGCTTAACCATGGGTAATCTAATAATAGCATACTCCAATCAGCCACGGAGGTTGCTTCTAACACGACATAACTAGTGCGCCCTAATCGAGATGAGTTACTATTTTTTCCGACACTTAGTTTTGCTTTAGCACTTCTTTCCTTCACATAAATTATAATTATACCTAAGTTAATGTAATCATACACAATTTAATGATTTACAGGTATTAAGAGTAAAAGATATGCTTATATATAAATTAATATACCTGAAAGTCGGGACTGTTACATTGAGAAACAAAATCTCTCCATTTTGAGTCGTCTATCATTTTGTATGTTGACTTGGAGTTTTTATTTTTTTTGACAAAATTTTTATGGAGGTTCCATCGAAATTTTCTGTGTCGCTCATTTGCTTTCCTTTTCATTTCTTCCTTTGCATCATCATCAGGAATACTCGAGTCATTCTAAATATTTATTAATTACAAATATTAATATAATAACTAGCAAACAAATAAAATATTCCGCTAAGAAACGTATGAACTTAACTAAAATATACTGTAATACCTTAATTTTTGTCCGTACGTGCTCCCATACATCTTTATCGATTTCCTTCCACTTCATATAGTATTGAAAATGTTTATCACACAATCTATTAAACTCAGCCATGAAGGCGGGTGAGTTATCTCCACATGGTTGATTATTATCATTAAACTCAATATAATATGATTCTTCCGGGTGGTTTGCTGATCCCGTTGATGTGCCTCGCTTTCCCCGATTCGACATTTCTTTAAAGACCTGTGTTACAAATAAAAAGGTCTTCTTGTACTGATAAATGTAAGTGCAGCAAAACTCCAAAATTGTGGCCAACTCACTAATGAAGCCATAAACTAATTGTTTCGCAACACACAATAATAAAAAGGTCTTCATGTACTAATAAATCAAACGACCTTACATTGTTACCATATTGTTTTGGTTCAAATCACTTATGTTATTCAATAATTTACAGATATGTATAATATGTTAGTCAGCAACAAAAAACCCATCCAATTCCAATATAGGTCCCATGTGTACGCTGATTCCACAAATGTGACACCCTCCATAAGAGAAAACATATATAAACTAACAAAACAAAAATGAGCCCGTCATATTCCCGCCTCATTCTTACTACTCTATTTGACCCAGTGAAGACCCGTGTATAGTTTCCTAAACTCTTTGAAGGGTTAGATTACATACTAAGCCTAAACAAAAATGTAATACAGTAAATCAATCATAAAAACACATCACCCCGATATTATTATAATTATTATAGCATTAACACAAAAGGAAAATTAGATAACTAAAAGTGGAGAACTACAAACCTGCCACGAGATTGAAAGTGCTCAAGAAACACAAAGATTGGGAAAATCAAATAATCAAAATGTTAGAAATCCAAAAATAGTGATAAATTGTAATTTAAGTTAGTGGACTTAATTGTTGTTAAGACATGGTGAAATGATTTCTAATCTTGAGGGGTTAGATATGACAATAAGGATAATTGTAGAATTAGAGTATAAATACCCTCAACACATTAGAAATCATAAGCCTTTGATCCATTTTTACACACACTTAATACTACAACTCGTTCCAATCTCTCTCTCTCTATAGAAATCACAGACACTAAACACACCAAGAACACACACACTTGATCTGCCATTGTTGAGATCGAATCCAGAGCAAAAATCGTGTTATAACATGTGGTATCAGAGAAAAACATTACTTTGATATCGATCCATAACTGATTTTGATCTCAATTTTCATCCGAACTCATATCAAAAACCGTTTTTCATACCGTTCCCTGTTTCATCATTTTTCATCGATTAAAACACATAAAATCATCAATTTTTGTTCACCAATAGATTCCTCATAGCTCCAAACATAATTCTGTCAAGTTTTACGTTCCAATTCAATCGAATTCTCGAGATTGAATTTTTGGGTTTTGGCGCTCAAAATTTGGATTTTGATTCTGTTGTGTTATTAGCTGAATTTTGTTCAAGGATTTGTTGCAGACGTGATTACAAACATTTTGCAAGTGATTTCAAGTTTTAACTCCAAGTAATTCGAAAGATATTGAAGCTTTAAAAGTCATCAATGGAGTTTTTGCAAACTATTGTGATGAAGAAGATGACCTACAGACGATCTTCACTAGGATGATATTTCTCAGATCGTCTCAGTGCTTGATTATTCATTTCTCATACTTTGTGTTTTGTGTCTTGTAGGACGATCTCCTCAAGATCGTTCTAGCAAGTGGTTGTGAGGTTAAGTGTTTGTTTGTGGCTAACTAATCCGTAAGGATCAGTTTGGTCAATTCAAATACTTAAAAGTTGTCAATTCAAGTATTTGAAAATTGTTAAGTTTTGTAACAGAAAGCCAAGACGATCTTGACAAGATCGTCTGCGCTTCTTGAAACACAAGACAATCCTGACAAGATCGTCTCAGTTTCTTGTGCAAGGTGTTGTGATTTGGTTGAACATTTGAAGTCGTTGTGATTGGGAATCACACACTTCCTGGGTAACTGATCTTATTGATTGGTTTTGCTCAAATTTCTTTCATTCCATTTCATACTAAAACTCTGTCCATTTTTTTCTCAAAAATACTTAGAAAATTTTCACAAGTCATCAAAACCCAAGACCATCTTTATCAAGACCGTTTCATTTCCAAATTCCAAAACGATTCTCTCAAGATCGTTTCAATTCATTTCATTTCAACAAATTACCTCAATTTCAATTTCATTTTGAATACTTAATCAAATTTCACTCAAAGTTTCCAAGACGATCTCATTCAAATCGTCTCAACTGTTTTCACTTAAGACGATCTCCTGTCAAGACGATCTTCTAGGACTTGTTTTTTGAAAGGTGTTGAGATTGAAAATCTTAAAAACCAAATTGAGGAATTCAAAAAGAATATACTTTTCTATCAAGAGAAGTTATATAAAGTTGAATAAAACCCTCTTTTGGATTTTACCGCCTATTTCAACAAGTCGAAAATTAACAAATCGGAACTTCTTCATGGGTTGGGATTTGAGAATATCACTCCATTACAAAAGGCAAAAGACCAAATTGAACCTGTGTATGATGAAAAATTTCTTCGCCTTGGTATGGTACAACAATTTATTGGTCCACTGGATGACGAATTTGAGACTGATGATGTTGAGAAAATACCTCAAACTGAATTTTTGGTTAACTATGATGCTATAAATGCTTCCTGTAATTTTAAAGAATCTTCAATTTTCAAATTAGAAGAAATAGCATTAAATTTTCAAAACCAAGAGTCAATTTTTATTTCACCTAAACCTACTAAAATGTATGTTCCATCCACAATTTTGGAAAAAGAAATAGAAGGTTTGAAACAAAAGGTGGAATCTCAACAAAATGTTATTGATCACTTAAAGTCTCAACGTCCGAATTCGGAGGATAAATTAGCTGGTGTGGATACTAAGAAAGTTTGTATGGATGTTTCTACTCAAACTGACCTAAGTGCTTTAGTAGACCATTCCACTCAGACTACTTATGTTTCATCTACTGATTTCTCCACGCAGACGTTGACTGATTCTCTTGAGTATTCATGTCAAACTACTGCTACTATAGCTGATGATTATGTGCAATCTGATTTATCTTATGACGAACTTGCGCATAGTTTAGTTTTGATATGGTACTACTATAGGTTTTTCACTTGTGATTCTCTTGAAAAGTTAGTTGTTCACCCTAAGCTTAGTACTAGTATAGGTGTTGATACTTCTACTCTAATTTCTTGTGAAACCAAAGATGTGTCAGTTCAAGTTGATTTCATTCTTGAAACTACCCATAGTGTGAAGTTGGATACCAAGATTCCTGATTTTTCAAAAATTTCTCCTGTTAAACCTTTCACAAAAGATGATTTTGATAAATTCATGGAGGGAGAATATGTTTTTGATTCTGAAACTGAGAAAAAGATTGAATCTACCAAAATCAAGGTTGAACCAAAAGAAGAGGAATCTCCAAAATCGTTTTCCAAAGCTCCAACTTCATATTATTCAAAGAAACGAGTTCTTCCAAAACTCGTCAAGACTGAACCAAAGACTGTTACAAAACCAAGAATCAATAAGTTAAAAACAAAGTGTCCTACCCCGGAAAAGCATGTCAAAACCAAACAAGTTGAGACCATTCCCAAATTCAAATACAACAAAGTGAAGCTTCTGGAAATCAATTCAAATGTTTCCTCATCTAACTCTCAATCTAGTTCATTACCTAAAGTGTCTAAATCTAGCTCAGTTTTGCTAACTAGGGATGCTTCAAATGGTGCAACTAGGTATAGGGATAGATATGACTGGTTTTCTCATGATAAACCTAAGAAACAAGAAGTTTCCACACCTCCAAAAGAGTCTAAAAAGATAAAAATGCTTCAAAACTCTCGTTCTAATCTCCTTAGTGTCAATCCAACAGGTGGAAAGAGCTTGATTAGTGAGTCTAAATGGGTAGCTAAGTCTTTAGTACCTAAGATCAATAAAGTTGAGAAAAGGAAGAAAAGGCAAAGGAGAAAAGCGGGTAGTAAGAAGAAGCTTGTTTCTGATGTGTCAAACAATTTATCTTTTAAATCCTCTTTGAAAAACAATGTTAATGGTGCCAAGGTTATGCCTTGTGATGTTGTAAACAATGTTAATTTTCATGTGTATGGTTTGAATGCTGGTAGGCATGTTACTTTTGATTCGTGTGTTAATGTTCGTTTGTTTAATCCAAATGTGCTTGTTGATAATGTACTTGTTAATGCCTATGTTGATTCTAAAGCATGTTTGTATGCGTATCCTAAGTTATATACTCTGCCTGTTTTAACTAACCACAAAGGACCCGTCTTCAAGTGGGTACCTAAAGTCGGTTAATTCTATTTGATTACAGGAAATAACCATCTGTGTTTAGATACTCGATTCCGGGTGTTCAAAACACATGACTGGCAATAAAGCATTGCTCAAGAACTTTATCGAACGATTCATGGGAACTGTTCGATTTGGTAACAACAATTTCGCTCCTATCTTAGGCTATGGTGATATTGAACGCAATGGAATTGTCATTAAGAAAGTTCACTATGTTGAAGGATTAAGTCATAACTTGTTCAGTGTTGGACAATTCTGTGACAACAATCTTCAAGTTCTTTTTCGACAATCTCTTTGCAAAGTTCAAACTCTAGATGGAGTTGACATTTTGTGTGGCGACCGCGATGATAACCTTTTTACCGTTAATCTCGATGATAACCAACCAACCGATAATATTTGTCTCATTTCGAAAGCTACATCAAAGAATTCTTGGTTATGGCATAGAAGGCTTTCTCACCTAAATTTTCCTACCATCAATACTTTGGTGAACAATCATCTTGTTGAAGGCTTGCCGGACTATAAGTATGAGAGTGAGCATGTTTGTCCTTCTTGTGCTGTTGGGAAGATTAAACGAGCTTCTCATAAACCAAAGAAATCTCCTAATTCGTTAGCACCTCTTCATTTGCTTCACATGGATCTTTGTGGACCAATGAAAGTATAAATCCGAAATGGGAAGAGATACATCTTGGTTATTGTTGATGATTATTCAAGATATACTTGGGTCAAGTTTCTTGCCTCCAAAGATGAAACAACTCAAATTTTGATCGATTACATCACTTCTAATCAAGTAAATCTTCAACTTCTAGTCCGTTACATCCGTTCAGATAATGGAACTCAGTTCAAAAATCCCGTGTTCTATGAATTTTGAAAATCTAAAGGCATTACTCACCAATTCACTACGGTTCGTACCCCACAACAAAATGGTGTCGTTGAAAGGAGAAATCAAACGCTTGTGGAAGTTGCAAGAACCATGCTTGCTTATTCTAAGTTACCTTCCAACATGTGGGCTGAAGCTGTTGACACTGCTTGTCACACTCAGAATCGGTCCATTGTTAATCAGCGTTTTGAGAAGACTCCTTATGAGGTTGTTAACAAACAGAAACCCAACATCAACTATTTTCATATCTTTGGGTGTGTTTGTTATACTCTGAATGATCGGGAAAATCTTGGAAAGTTCGAGAAGAAAGGTGATGAAGGTTACTTTGTTGGTTATTACAAGACATCAATTGCCTACCGAATCTTTAATCGCCGAACAAATACAATTCAAGAAACAATGAATGTTTGGTTTGATGAGATGTCAGGCATGATCTTTAAGCAAGAAAGTTTGCTACCAACAAGTAATGATCCAAGTGATTCAAGTACTTCATCAAGGACTTCTACTTTGGCATCTAAATTCAAGAAGTTTCCAGCTCCAACAAGTGATGAGTTAGATATTCCTTTTGAAGAATTCTACAATTCTAAACCGATTCATGATGAAGAACCTCAAGTCATTGTTGAACCAATTTCAAACCATGATCCAGTTCCTGACAACCATCATGAATCATCATCAAGTTCTTCTCAGCAAAATGCTACTTCTTCAAGTAGTAGTTCTTCATCCGCTTCTAATGATTCTTCTTCTCAATCCTCTCCAGATAATTCTTCTCCAGTGAATGTTATAGAACAACCTACCCAATATACCCAGACTACCAATCCGATGAACACTCCAAATGTATATGTGCCTCTTGATTTCGATCATCCATCTTACGAGGAAGCTGTTCTACCAAGCTATGATTCCATATCTCAGCAAAACTCTGGTTTTAATGATGATGATGTTGATGTCAATCAACAACATCCTCTTCCCCATGAACGCAAATGGTCACGTATGCGAAAAGATCATCCTGTTGATAATATTATTGGAGATCCACAGGCCAGAGTATCTACTCGTACTTCATTAAATGAGTGTCTTGTTGCACTTTCTCTTAGCAACATTGAACCCAAAACTGTTTCTGAAGCTCTTCGAGATCCAGAATGGGTTAAAGCTATGCAAGACGAACTCGCTCAGTTTGAAAGACTGAAAGTATGGAGGTTAGTTCCAAATCCAAGAAAAGATGAACCTATTGGAACAAAGTGGATTTTCAAAAACAAGAAGGATGATAATGGAGTGGTAGTAAGGAACAAAGCTCGATTAGTTACAAAGGGTTATTGCCAGCAACCTGGTGTTGACTTCGACGAAACTTTTGCTCCAGTTGCAAGAATGGAAGCCATTCGGATTTTCTTAGCTTATTCTGCATTCAGAAACTTCACTGTGTTTCAAATGGATGTGAAGACAGCTTTCTTGAATGGTGATCTCAAAGAAGAAGTTTACGTTGAACAACCAGAAGGTTTTGTTGATCCCAAGAGACCAAACCATGTCTACAGGTTAGACAAGGCTCTCTACGGTCTTAAGCAAGCACCCCGAGCATGGTATGATTCCTTATCTACTTTCTTGATTAGAGGTGGCTTTACCAAAGGCACAATTGACCCTACCCTGTTCATTCGTAAAAAAGGTAAACATGTTCTTCTTGTCCAAATATATGTTGATGACATTATCTTTGGGTCAACCAGTCAAACATTTTGCCAAAACTTTTCATCTCTAATGGTTAATCATTTTGAAATGAGCATGATTGGGGGAATGAACTACTTTTTGGGTCTTCAAATCAAACAACTACCAAATGGTATTTTTATATCACAAGGTAAATATATTCATGACATGTTGAAAAAGTTTGATATGACCACCTGTTCTTCAGTTTCAACTCCAATTGCTGCTCGTACAAATATTAATGCTAATAAAAATGGGAAACCATTTGACCAAAAGAGATATAGAAGTATGATTGGTTTATTGTTGTATCTTATAGCATCTCGCCCAGATATAATGTTTGCAACATGTATGTGTGCTAGGTATCAAGCTGCTCCTACTGATTTACATTTTCAAGCTGTGAAATGAATCTTTCGTTATCTGAAGGGTACACCCAATTTAAGTCTCTGGTATCCAAGGGATACTGGATTCAATTTAACTACCTATTCAGATGCAGATCATGCAGGTTGTAAGCTTGATCGCAAGAGCACTTCCGGTACTTTACAATTTTTGGGTGATAAAATTGTGAGTTGGTCTTCCAAGAAACAAAACTGTGTGTCACTATCAACAGCTGAAGCTGAATATGTAGCTGCGACTAGTTGTTGTGCTCAAGTCTTATGGATGAAGACACAACTAACTGATTATGGTCTGAAATATGATCATATCCCTATCTATTGTGACTCTCAGAGTGCCATTTGTATTGCAATCAACTCAGTAAATCACTCTCGATCAAAGCATATTGATGTGAGATATCATTTTCTCAAAGATCATATTGAGAAAGGTGACATCGAGCTCTACTTTGTGGGAACTGACTATCAGCTTGCAGATTTGTTCACCAAACCATTGGATGAGATCAGGTTTAATTTTCTTATCTCTAAGTTTGGCATGTTAAATCTTGAACCTTAACTTAGTTTGTTCTTGATACATTCTTGAAAAACAAAATACAAAATTTGAAAAGACAAAAATCAAATACAAAAATATAAAATTTTGAAAAATAACAAAAAGATTTTCTTTATTTTTTTAAAAAGTGGCTTACATATGCTATGTATGTAACTCGGGCTTCATAGTTTTATTTATATCTTTGTGGTTTACATATACTCTATGTAACCCGTGCTTAAATGATTTATTTATTTCAAGATGGCTTATACATACTCTGTGTATAACCCGTTCTTAAAAGTTTTATTTATTTTCAAAAGAATTATTTTTCTTATCAAAAGATTTTGTTACTCTCAATTGTTGATATGAGAAGCGACGGATTGAACGCCTTTGTGTACTCCCTAGTTGTCTCATCTTGAACAATTGATTGAGTTAAATGTGCATAAATGTTTTATTTGCATCCAACTTGTTGATGTAAGATGCGAAGGATTGAACGCCTTTGTGTACTCCCTAGTAGTCTTACTATGAACATTGTTGTTAACGCAAAATTTTGTGTTTCTTAAAATCTTGTTCACTTTTAGACTCTCAAATTTTTTCACGTATATATCACAACAAAGATTTTACTCCATTTGACTTCACAATAAAAAACCAATTTTTGCTCTACCTTTCTATGAAAACTTTGAAAATCTACCTTTGCATAGATTAAGGGGGAGTTTGTGATTTCAAAAATTTCAAAACTTCAAATGTGTTTTCAAATCATTTTCTTACAAACATTTGATGATTTTCAAATGACTTTTCATCAATTGAAGTTCGGTGTTTAGTTTGCACATGAGCGATTCATTCACTCCATGAACTTCATCATCGCCGATGAATTCTAACCCTGGAGTATTCACTTCTATTTTGAGTGATGATGGTTTCATGCAAATAGGATGGAGGGAGTAAAGTCGAAAAGTGAGAGGTTATGGTGATGTGTTGTGAGAAAAGGGTTAAAAGAAATGACACCCTTCCCTAAATTTCTCAAATCACCGGGTATAACACATTTATATCGGATGTCATTTGTTGATATCTTGATTAAGACTTCATGGACCCAGTGAAGCAATGCACATCTTTATCTAACCACTCAAGTGTTTCTTAACAAATACTTGTTTCATTTCTCACGGAGATTTTTCACATTTCTATTGACTCTTCATTTGGAAGATGTTGATATTGAAAAAGGGAGATATTCTGCTCCAGTCCCCGACTTCATTTGATCACGTTGTGTCTAGAGCTATCTTGCTTGAGCATTAATTTGATCCTTATTCATTTTCTTAAGACACATTTGAGTCATATCTTTGTGATATTATTGCATATCTATGTGATATAGCCAGAACATTTGTAGTGATATCTTAATTGATATTCCACGATGATCAAATGGAAATCCTACCAATGCTAATATCTTTTCCAACGTTGAACGTAGGTCTCATAATTACATTTATGTGATTATTGAGTGAACGAGAAGTCTATCAGTGACCTCGGATGTTTCCTAAAAGTCTTTAAGGATAATAGATTGTGGTTATCGAACGCCTTAGGTGACACTGACCATGATTTCTATTCTTTGAAGCAATCTCGTAGTTGAAAAGCTACAAGACCGAACTATGTTAGAAAATTGCTTTGTGCATAATTCAATGATACATAGGAAATCCGGAAAAAAAACTGTCATACATTTCTATCGGTCATTTCATTAATCCTTTTGATTTTTGAACATGTTAACGGATCATCCTTATCCGGTTTTTCCATTTCTCATCTCACAAACACAAAAACCACCAACACCATACTATAACATTTGTACCTACAACTTTCAACCTTACATTTTAGTCACCCTTAGGATTCTTTGGGTAGGGACTATTGAATTGGGTTGATGTGTTGATGATTGCTATTTCTTCATGCAATTCTAGTTTTCACTTATCATTTTTCTTTTCGGTTTATCAATCAATGTTTGCATGATGACATTGGTTCCCAACTTTGTCATTATGAGGGGGAGAAAAAGATTATGATTGATTGAGAAAGGAAACCTTTGAGCTTGAAACATGGAACATGGAGTTAGTAAGAAGGTTGTAGTGAGTGTATGGAGGTTAAGGTTAACGATAAGAGAAAATATTTAGAGTGAAGAATGTATGGGATTAGTGGAAAAATTTGCAAGGAATTTCGGTCAATTGAGCTCAGATTTTCAGATTTGAGTTGCTCATTTTCAGAATTGAGTTCTTGACTTGAAAAGATGATTACAAAGATACGGATGAGATCGAAAATAAGGATATTGTTCAAAAAATGCTCCAAAATGCTTATACTCATGAATTAAGGGGGAGCATGATTTATTCATAAGAAAGTTAGTTAAATTTTATTCAAGTGTTTACTCTCCAAAAGTGTTCAAGTCAAAAATGACAAAGATCAAAGCTACAAAAGTTGAAAGATTGATTGGAAGATTCAAGACAAAGAAGTAAAGCTTCAAAAGAGTCTTCATCAACACATTTCATTCATGATCTTCAAAGTCATATGATAATACTTGATCTAGAAGCTCCAAAGCATACATCAAGGAGGAGAGTACAAATTTTTGATACTTCATTTCAAGAAAACAAATTTTCATTCAAGAATCGAAGATTGAAGAACCAAAGTCAAATTTATACCTTCCGCACTACAACAGACAACTCTGATTCATATTTCAACAATTTTCAAAGTCTCTAAGACTCATTCATCTTATTCTCTGTTAAAAAAAAAGAACATTGAGAATTTCATCATGTTTTAACTTTGAGAAGTCCAAGACCAAGATTGATTCAAGCTCTCCAAAGACGATGAGAAAGCTTTGAAGACTTGTTTCATCTCACCAATTGTCTTCACCATCGGGCTCATCAACTTAATTCCTACAAGACAAAATAACACGTACTTCATTCATTACAATATATCACTAAGGGGGAGAATGTTAGAAATCCAAAAATAGTGATAAATTGTAATTTAAGTTAGTGAACTTAATTGTTGTTAAGACATGGTGAAATGATTTCTAATGTTGAGGGGTTAGATATGACAATAAGGATAATTGTAGAATTAGAGTATAAATACCCTCAACACATTAGAAATCATAAGCCTTTAATCCATTTTTACACACACTTAATACTACAACTCGTTCCAATCTCTCTCTCTCTCTAGAAATCACACACACTAAACACACCAAGAACACACACACTTGATCCGCCATTGTTGAGATCGAATCCAGAGCAGAAATCGTGTTATAACACAAAAGTCTAAAACTACAAACGATGGTGATACATGTAGAAGATTTGGTGGTTTTTTGGGGGGAAGATCGACCGAAGTAAAATGGGGGAAAAATCAGTAGTGGGGTTGTGTTGGTAGGGTAAAAGCACATAACCTTGCATTAGTTTAATTAACCTTTTTAATTAAGAAAAGTTCAGAAAAATCCTAGATCAAACTTTTTAAAACTAAAATAGTTTCGCACCTAAAAAAAGGAGGGGATTCAAAATTTTTGGTTAAATCGTAAATGGCTATTCAAATATTTCAATTTAAGCTTTGTCACTCTTTATAATTAAGTTGTTTTTTATTGTATTATTATTAGTTTCTATTAACATTAGAACTGCTTTTAATATTAATAATAAATATGAAAATTCTAATTTCAATGAAATCAATACAATGATATATCACAACTAGCTAATTAACTCGGGTTTAACCCGGGCATATCAATCAAAGTTTTATAAAATCGCATCTTCGTCACCGAAGTTGCGATAGTATAAGAGCACTTGTCTCCTCAAAATAGTACTATATCTTATAAGTTATAATTAGTTTATTAACTCGCATAATATGTGAATAATTAAAAATATGTTATGATAAAGTTATTTAGACAATGAAACTTATAAGACAATGAGTTATTTTCTAAAAGAATTAAAAAATATATATCTCTAAAATTTTTTTATAAAATAACAAAAACAAAAATGCAATAAATTTTAAGAATAAGAGTGTTTATGACATCATAAGTAAATTAAAAAAAATAAACTTAATGTGACAAATAAGCAATATTTATGGAATGATGATGTCACAACAATCCTCTTTTATTTAATATAAAGATTAAAAAACGATAAATTATGTATTTAGTCTCTTGAAGATAACGTCGTCCTTTTAGCTGCGCTTTCCTACAAGCAAATTACAAATATAACTTTAAAAATTATAGATATAAAAATATATAAGTTATAAATTACCAAACGAGTTATATTATAGATCAAACCTTCATGTAACATGGGTTGTGTCAACCCATAATCCTTCATTATGGTCTGATCGTAGATATGTGGTGTCACCATTTATTGGACTGGTAGTGCCAATAGAAAATGGTGGTAGCTCATCAAATTGGTCATATTCTTTTTCATCAACGACATCATCAACGCCAAGTATACGTCGTTTTCCATGCATGACGATGTGCCATCTTGGCTTGCTCTGGTCTTGAATAAAAAACACCTGTTTGGCTTGATTTGCAAGAATGAAGGGTTCAGATGCATAACCATTCGTTTCAAGATCAACAAGGGTGAAACCATATTTGTCAACTTTAACACCTGAGCTATTATTCACCCACTTACACTTGAACAATGGTATAGTAAACAAACCATAGTTCAACTCCCAGATTTCTTGTATCACACCACAATAGGCATTTTTGGCAATAGTTGCTCTTGTTTCATGGTTCATCCTTTGGTATTCAACCGTAGAGGCTATTAATGTAACTCCACTATTTTGCACCGTACTCTTTTCATCTTGTTGTTTGGTGTAAAATGTATAACCGTTGATGTCGTATCCTTGATATGTTATGACTTTAGAATTTGGGCCCTCCCCCAACTTTTGCACCGTTTCATCAATATTTGGTTGACCAAAATTTGTCGTTACCTTGTTTTTCAACCAAGTAACAAACTGTTCATTATGTTTCCTTGCATACCATAGATCAGCCCTACCAATGTTCTCGACGCGTAATGTAGCCATGTGCTCCTCAATGTATGGAGAAATACATGTCATATGTTGGAGGACTGCAAAATGTGCAAGCTCAAAAAGTTTATAGTCCGGGTTGAAAGATTTTGATCCAATTGTACCAACCCCACTAAGTCTGCCTGAGTGACGAGATTGAGAAACGCCAATACTTTTGATACCATCCAAATAGCCTGTACAAAATTCAGTGGCCTCCTCAGCAACATATCCCTCAACAATACTGCCCTCGGGTCGAGATCTATTCCTTACATACCCTTTTAAGACACCCATATACCTTTCAAAAGGGTACATGTAACGTAGATATACAGGACCACAAGCCTTAATTTCTCCTACAATATGAGATACTAGATGAACCATTACATCAAAGTAGGACGGTGGGAAATACATCTCTAGTTGGCAGAGGGTCAGAATAATATCGCTTTGCAATGAATCCAAGAATTCAGGATCAAGCACTTTCGAGTGGATCGTGTTAAAAAATGAGCAAAGTTGTGTGATTGTATGTCGGATATGCTCTGGCAACAACCCACGAAGTGCGATTGGAATCATATGTGTCATTAAAACATGACAATCATGTGATTTCATTCCCTGCAACTTACAGTCTTTCATTGACACCAAACTCTTAATGTTCGCTGAATTACTAGATGGAACCTTAATATCACGCAAACATTTACAGGATTGTGTTCTTTCATCTTTCGACATTGTATAACATGCTGGTGGTAGATATGTGCGCCTCCTGTCCTTCTCAACTGGGGCAAGCTCTAAGCGGATCCCCCATGAAACCATGTCTTTTCAAGCGTTAACCCCATCTTTAGTTTTCCCGGGAATGTTCAGCAGTAACTCTATCAAGCTCTCGCATACATTTTTTTCGATATACATTACATCAAGGCAATGTCTAACTTCTAAATCCTTCCAATAAGGTAAATAAAAAAAAATTGACCTTTTTTTCCACATTCCTTGAATAAGAGGAGTTGTTTTTCCAAACACATTGTTTATATTGCTAACCCGGGCAAGTACATAATCTCCATCAAGTCTTTTCCTTACGGTTCCCATCTCAGTTTCCCCGTCAAACTCCAAAGACATATTACGATACGGATGATCCATGGGAAGTGATCTTCGATATCCCATGAACACGGTTTTTTTGCAATTTTCTAACCGCCTTGAATGTGTCTCATCTTCACAAACAGGACATGCATAATTACCCTTCGTGTTGTACCCTGACAAATTACCGTAGGCTGGGAAATCATTTATCGTGCAATAAATCATGGATCGCAACCGAAAATTCTCATTCTTATATGCATCGTACACTTCTATACCCGGACCCCACAAATCTTTCATGTCATCAATCAAAGGAGCGAAATTAATGTCGATGTTATTACCAGGTTGTTTCGGACCAGAAATTAACAACGACATCATGATGTATTTACGTTTCATGCATAACCACGGTGGGAGATTGTAGATGCACAAAAGAACCGGACAAGTGCTGTGACGGCTACTCATGTTTCCAAATGGGTTAATTCCATCCGAAATAAGTCCAAATCGGATATTTCTGATCTCATTACCAAAATCTGGAAACTTATTGTTAATATTTCTCCATTGAGGCGAGTCTGTGACATGTCTTATTTTTCCATCTTTCTTACGTTCATCAAAATGCCAACGCATTAACCTTGCTTCTTACTTGCTCGCAAATAATTGTTGAAGTCTTGGTATGATAGGAAAGTACCATAGTACTTTAGCAGGGGGTCCATTCTTTTTCACATCATCAAAAGGTTCATCAGGCTCCTTTTTATATCTTGATGTACCACAAGTAACACATGCATGTAGATCTTCATACTCATTTCTATACAACATGCAATCATTGGGTCATGCAACTATTCTTTGATACCCTAATCCCATTGGACAAATTAGTTTTTTCGCTTCATATATAGAAATGGGTAACGTATTAGCCTCGGGAAGAATTTTTTTCAAAAATTTTAAAAGGCTTGTAAAGCTTTTGTCACTCCAACCATTGCTTGCTTTTAAGTTAAATAACTCCAAAACAGCGGAAAGTTTTGAGTACTTAGAACCATCATACAAATCATTTTTTGCCTCAACAAACAACTCTTGTAATTTTTCTTGATAAGAATCCTTTTTAAGTTTTGAGGGTTACAATTCATGTTTGAATCATTGTTTTCATTGGCAAAAGATTCGGACATTGATGTGCTACTACCTACAGCGAGTGATTCCCCATGCTCAGACCAAATATTATACTTACGAACAAACCCATTATCCAACAAATGAAACTCAATGTCGTTGATATTCTTATGTCGCACAAAGTTTTTACATTTGGAACAAGGACAAAAAATGTCTTTCGCTCCATTAGCTACTCGATGAGCTTCGGCAGCTAAAAGAAAACTTCAGACGCCTTGTAAAAATTCCCCAAAATTAACATCTTTTTGGTACATCCATTGTCGATCCATCTGAAATATCAAAAGAATATAACAAAACTCCAAATTTAATATAAGATTAATTAGATAATTTTCATATTAGTTAATCAATCATGATTTTAAAATTAAATTAATCAATCATAATTTTTTAATAACATAAATAATTATTAATATAAATATTTTGTTTGTTAGATACCAAATATAATCAAACTTATCTACTTATCATTATATTAATCGATTGTTATTATTATTATATATATATATTAAAATAAATTATGAAGTATATTTAAAATAGTATAATTAAACGTCAGATATCGTTTTGGTTTCACCAATATTATCCTTACCATATTATTTAAACTATATATAAGATGATTTCTAAATTAAAAGATTTAAATAATAAAATAACAATAATATCCATCTAAAAGATTATAAAAAGGATAAGAATTGTAATTCTTTCAATTGGTTCTGGAGTATACTACAAGGATCCCAAGATTGAATAATCAATTTTAAGTTTTTATTACAGCTTCTAAAGTAAATTTAATTTTTGTAAAGCAATAAGCAGGTAACTTAGTTCTTTAACTACTATCATATTTTTTGGTGTACAGGACAAATTTAAAGCAATAAGCATGAGTAATAACGTGTACACGACAAATTTTTAGTTCATACACTAACAAACATACTTTAAGAGGACGTAATATAGCTTTATTAGTTGTATATAGATTCAATTGGAATTAGAATTAAACTCTAACTACTATCATATAAATACAAAACATATTTTAATCTAATTTAATTGATCGTTGTCTTATTAATAAAATTGTCTCTTCTCCTTCTTCAATTCTTCAACTCTTATTCCTTATATTACTTACAATAAATTATTAACATGAAGACTTCAAAATTTGAGTTTGAGATCCTAAATCACAAGGCTATTTAACGTC
This sequence comes from Erigeron canadensis, assembly GCF_010389155.1. Taxonomy (NCBI): domain Eukaryota; kingdom Viridiplantae; phylum Streptophyta; class Magnoliopsida; order Asterales; family Asteraceae; genus Erigeron; species Erigeron canadensis. The sequence goes on along the minus strand of NC_057767.1, from coordinate 13,682,986 downwards.
ATCCGCTATTTATACAAGTTCCGAATTTCATGTGATTCTAAAAATTTACAGTATTTCTAAAACTGTAACTAAACATATATTAATAAACTTAAAGAATGTTTAGTGATGTAAGGCTAAAAATTGATGGCGTAAATATATATGATATAATAAGTAAGTATAAATAATAAAAAGCGTTGTAAAAGTTATTACCTTGCTGTGAATGATGGAAAAGCTAGAACTTCAATTAGTTATCTACATAAACATCAAAAGTATTATATTGAATAAGTAAATATAAAGATTTTATTCTATTAATAAGAAGGAGTAATTTTTTTTTTTCTTTTTCACCTTTAATGGAGCTTTGAATGGTTCTAAGTCGGATGAATTTTTTACTAAAGTTTTGAAAGGTTTTAAAATTTATAAGTATGAATTTTGGCTGTTTAGAGAATTAAGTATTTGAGATAAATAAGAATTGAGTATTCGAGATAAAGACTATGTTCTATATATCTTATAATAATACGAGTAATATATTTAAAAATTAGTGTCATAAATCTTGTTGAAAGTTAATTTGAGGTTTCATGATGTATATTGGACTCTCCATTATTTTAGTGTTTTTTTTTCCTTTTGGTTAATAATTTGATGCTAGAATAATAAAAGCTTGATTTCACTATCTTTATCACAAATAACTAAAGGCCAAAATGAACATTTTAATGTTAATAAAGAAAAAAAAAAGCTGATAGAAGTTGTTCAGTACGCAGACTTCTCGATTTACATTACGTCTTTGAAATATACAAATTTATAGTTTTGGAACGGTTTACTTAAAAAGCGTTTCAAAGTATATCTTTTAGGAACTCTAAACCCAAAACATTGGAACGTTTTATATAAAAACCGTTATAAAACTCAAAGTTTGGAACGGTTTCGGAACGTTTTCTTAACAAACCGTTACTAAAACAATTTTTATTAACGTTGGAACGGATTTTTACAATAACCATTCCAGATATGTGTTCCAAAAAATCACTTTTGTAGTAGTGAGATAAGGACGGTAAATTCAAGTCTACTGAGGCTTGGGTACCGTTCAGCAACTAGGTGCTTACCTTTCGTACGTAGAACACAGTCAAGGAAGATCATGTTATATTGGTTATCGGTGACTAAGTTCTTGGCACATTTTCATTAGATAACATAGTGGGTTATCGTATTTATTTATTAGTTTTCATCTTTGTAAATCATAGTGCAAGTCTCATGAATGTTGATTTATAAGTTAAAGATAAAGGAACAACTTTGAGAAAAATGAGTGTATGTAAAGTATTACTTTATTATATGCTTGTTAATAAATCATTTGTGATAACATGATTATTAAACTAATGATTGATGTTATCCAATGATGAATATGCAATGATGAGTTACATACGATGTTTACACCAAGGCCTTTGACTGATCACGTTTTGAGTTTCTAGTCCAGTTAACTGGAATGAGAAACCCTTAGTTTTTATCTGTCAAGAACCAGATTATTCAGAAAATGCAACACAACAATAGAATAATGGTTTAAGGGGGAGTCGTTACTACAAGAGAAATGACTATTCAATATGGCATTTAAGTTTACTCATTTGCTATATCCGATCTCTTAAGTAGTAATTGCTTCTTCTAGAACCTATCGCATGTATCTGACTAAGCATGTTTATTCAAAGGTTGATTAGAGTACCTTTACTCATAAAGACTACTGTGATTGACTTTGAAATTTCTTACTCAGTAGGGTATATTGCATATGCCGGACTAAGCATAATTATTTTAAGATTGATTAGAGTAATTTTGATTCTAAAGTTACTGTGATTGATTTTCTAAGTCTTATGCTCCGTAAGGCATATCGCAAGGATAGTATTAAGCATGACTATTACAAGATTGGTTGGAGTGACTTTGATCCAAAAGTCCCTGTGATTGATTTTGTAACTTTAAGGTATTGCACGAGGGACAATAATTAGAGTACCTGATTGTGTTCTTGGTGAACACAAGTAAAAATGTGTATTGTGACAAGGAAGAAGTGTAAAGTTAAAGGTATGAATTTGAGTGTGTTTAGTACACCACAAATTAGGTCTTGTTTTGAAATTGCACGGAAAGTTAAGTTTGGATACTTAAGGTTTCGGTCAAAATGGGTCAAACGGAATCATTTAATTGATGTATTTGACAGTTATTTTGATTTGCAACTTATTATGAATAATTTAATTGAATATGCTTATTGTATAAAATAACTCGATAATTGTTTAGATTCTAATCTTAAATGTGAGAATCTATTGTATATTATCAGTTAAATCTGTTTAAGTGTTTTCAGAATTCAGTTATTTTTTTTTTTGAGGCTAATGCATGTGTTGCATAGATCTCATGAGTTTGCTGATGTGGTTGCAGTTTTATTTATCTTATCCGGATGTGTGTCAACCGACAAGATAAAAGATCTCCAAAGTATATGAAAATTGAGTCTATCCAGTCCGGAATGGAGAAACCTCAAGCTTAAAATGGAAGCAGAGTATACTTACACATCAACAACTCAACTAAATTTAAACGAAGACAAAAATGATGACGGAGAAATTATCTGAGGGTGATTAATTTTGTATCACTTGTTTTTGTTGTATTTGAATTTATGTTACAGCGTTGTGTGTCTCCAATGGCTGTCATTGTCAACACTTAAAGATGGTGCATTAAATTTCATTAATTATTGACAAAGTGTGTCATAATTTAATGTTTTTACTTTGCAAGATGTTTAAGTAGCGACAATTCTGAAAAATTTCTTTATTGAGAAAAATATGGTAATGTTAATATGAAAAAGTGATATTACTTTAGTCATGTTCTCTAAAGAATTCTTTTCGTTAATCACGGGTTCGATAAAATTCTTTGTGAATTTTAAATGTGTTAATTTAGTTTGTGAAAGTTGACTTTTTGTAAGTCAAGGTTCCTTCAATCGAAGAATGATAGGTCATGTTTAATATGCAAAGCATACCAAGTGGACTCATATGTATGTTTTTAGCAAAATGGGCTATTAATACATATTGTAGTCAAATGGGATCATACCAAGTGAACTCATATGCATGTTCTAAGCAAAACGGGCTAATAATGCATATTGTAGTAAAGTGAGACTATACCAAGTGGACTCATATGCATGTTTTAAGCAAAACGGGCTAATAATGCATATTGTAGTCAAGTGGGATTAACTTTGTGTATTTTACACTAGTTTGATTTGCCTGTTTGTGTCAAGTGGGATTCTATATGCGCATTTCATTTAGTTGGGCCTATATGCGTGTTTGACCAAGTGGGCTGATATGTGTGTTTGAAAAAGTGGGCCGATATGCGTGTTTAGCCAAGTGGGTCGGATATGCGCGTTTTAGTGGACTAGGGTTTGCGTGTTTGTTTGGATATAAAAGGAAATAAACACACATTTTGTGTTTTATCTGAAAATACATTTGCGTGTTCCTCCACATACTCCTTTTGCGCGTTCTCTGTCAAATACTATTCACGTCTTCCTCGATTTACTACACTTGATTGTTACGTGTTTTTGTGTTTCAAAACACCTTCATTAACACTTCTCGAACAAAGGTATATGATTAACAAGATTTCTAAGTCCAAATTTCGAGTTCAGATGTCAAGATTTAGGGTTTTAATTTTCGGTCATAAAATCACTAAAAAGGACTAGATTCACGAAAAGGACAAAGAAATGGAATGTTAAAACTTGTAAATCGGGCATTTAGGAAACTTTTGGTGCCATTTTTATGAGTTTTGAGGTTCAAAACACTGGATTGAATTTTGGAGAAGATGAACAGCCATATGCGGCGCGTTCTTTTGAGCCCAGATCTTCAAAAATCAAAAGCATCCAGTTTTTGCGTGTTTGTGATGACGTCATCATAAAAAAACACGCATTTGACTTGTCAACGCCCTTTGCGAGTTTTTGAGCCAAACAAACCATTATGCGTATTTTGTCACCATATGTGGGTTTTAGGGCATATACGTGTTTCATGACTTAGAAAATTTTTTGAAACTAAAATTTTTGAAAAGTAAAATATGAAACACCACTCGCATTGACTAGTCAAACCCGACACCATATGTGTGTATTGTCACCGTATGTGTGTGTATAAGGAAATTGTCGATTTTAGGACTTACGAAATTTTCAAATCAGGAAAATTTTAATTGGTCAAATTAGAAAGGACATGTACCTTATGTTGTCGTTTATTAAAACTTAAACATGTTTAAAAGGATTTTGAGAAAAATGGTCTCACTTCTTATTAAAAACTATAAAAGTTTTAATTTCGACTTGTTGTTTTGATAAACTATAAAATACTTTAGTGGAATATGTAAACAAATGGTTTCTATTTCACAGAGAATAAAAATAGTTTTATCATTCAACTTGTATGTCAATGATTAAAGTTGATAACCTTTTCGGAGCCGATGAAACTAAAGAGTTTTAAGGGCTTAGAAATTGATTAAGAACTTTAAGATTTGATGATGTTTGTCAATAATCAAAAATGATAATATTTTCAGAGCCGATGAAACTAAATAGTTTTAGGGGCTTAAAAAATAATTAAGAATTTTAACTTTGACATTGATTGTCGATAATTAAGGTGGATAACATTCTCAGAGCCGATAGAACCAAGAGTTCTAGGGGATTAAAAAATGTTTAAGAGCCTTAAAGATTGACATTATAGGTCGATAGTTAAAGTTGATAACATCTCTGGAGCCGATGAAACAAAGAGGTTTCAAGGGCTTAGGAAAAGATTAAGAGCTTTAAAGTTCGACTGTAAATCACTGGTTAAGTTTTGGGGATTGAGGTTTCTGGTTGTGCGTGTTCATGATGAACTTTGTGTGTTCTCATCTCCCAGATACATCCTAATCAAACTTTCCAGTCCTTGCATGTTGTGATAATGTTATCACAATGATCATGCAAGAAGAGATGTTGATCTCATATGACACTGTCTTCTGAGGTCTGCTGAGCTGCATCACAAGATCAGAAATCTTGAATCTCAGGGGGAGAAGTCTGATGTAAGGATGATACTCTCAAACATCGTCGAAGATATGATGAGGATGAAGATCCAAGCAGTTCCAGACACCAGGAAGAGATTCAGATATTTACGGCATCTGATGTTTATACAGCTCAGGGGGAGCAAAGTCAACAGGGGCAATCGACTATTGCTCCTTCATCTAATCAACCAACTGAAGGAGAAGTGGATGGTTTCCAGAAACAACCGACTAGAGGAGTAGGAGTCGGTACTCAGGTTAGACCAACTGCTGAGGAAGAAGTTGGGAGTGAACTACTGGACGACATTGTTGCATACTTCAACTTTGATGAGTACGGGAGTATGTTTGAAGATCCGATAGACCCTTCAGCTAAAGGCAAGTGTGCTTATGTTAATGCATTACTTGACCTACTTGATCCAAAGGAGAAGGGATCAGACGAGCTGTCTTTACAAACAACCATTGCAAAAGGAAGGGTTTAGGTAGACAATCAATCAGGGTTAAACTCAAAACAAGAGTCTTGAACTTCTAATTTGATTGAAAGGATGAGCGGGAGTCCAGCTAGTGTAACACCTGAAGTTTCTAAAGAGGTTTTTTGGCCACCACATAGGATGACAAACGAAAGACTTGAAGGCCATACTAGATGCTGATGTCAAGGGGGAGACTGTTAGTGCATGATTCTAAGTGACATGAGCATTCTAGATTTGTGAAGTATATTTGTGTATAAGTTCAAGTCTTGTAATTATCTTGTAATTACCGTTTTTCTTAATATTACCCTGGTATATTTTGTTGAGCCAATTGGGATCCTACTTATGTTTATATGTTTGTTTATTATTTGTATTTTGCAGGTTTTAGACAACATGTAAAGAGTCTTTAAGTTAATATTGTTTCTGCGTTTTAACAGCAGTCGAGATATTAACTTAATATACTTCCAGAGGGAAGTTAAGATAATTGTGTTTCTGCGTATTTACAACAGTATAAACATTATCTTATATACACACTTCCAATAGGTAATATAGACGACGTTGTTTCTGCGTATTTACAGCAGTGACATGTTGTCGAAGGCTAGTGACATGTTGTCGAAGGCTAATGCTAGTTCTGTGTATATTTACAGCAGTTAAAGCATTAGTTGAGTTAATGTCGGTTCTGCGTCTTGACAATAGTAAAGACATTAACTCAGAGTACAATGTCGGTTCTGCGTCTTGATAGCGGTAAAGACATTTACTTACTTTATCCTAAGTTTTATTTGAGGGTTCTTAGGAACAAGCAAAAGATTTGGTTGTTCAAAGTAAGAACACTCAAATGGTCCTTTGAGAGTTTCTAAGAAACAAGCAAAAGTATGCTTGTTCTCAAGAACTCTCAAATGGCTTGAGAGTTTCTGTGGAAACAAGCAAAAGTATGCAATGACCATAGAAACACGCAAAAAGGCCAAAACCTTAATGGGCCTTGGGCTTGGAAACACGCATGGGCCTGCGTGTTTCAGAGCACGCAAATGGCCATTTGCGTGTTCCTAGCCTTTGCATATAAATAGAGGGTGTGTGTATGCGTGTTCTAACAAGAGTGTAGAGAGAGAAACGAGCAAATCCTAGAGAGAGAAACTTAAGAACACGCATAAGCTTTTCTTGTGGGTGATACTCGTCTCGTGCACGAACCGAAAACACACACCCGGCCCCCCAAACGGCTCGTAGACTGCAGATTACCACGTGTTTGGTAAGGTGCATCCGGAGAGCCGTTCCTCGAGTGTTTATCATCACGTAAAAGATATATATATATAGTGATATATATATCATCTAAAGGTTCATATATAAACCGTGGGTTATCTCGAGGAATTTCCGCACCTTGACATATCCTTAAGTCGATCTCTGGTTAGATAAGAGTACAAGACCCGAGGGACTTACACCTAAAATAATTATGCAAACAGCAAACCCCATAAAAACTATTAAAGCGATCGGTTACCAGATTATCAAAAAGCATACCACTTTACAAGCAACAAAAATCTACATATTTTCCATTAAACCTTAAAATACTTAATTTAACAAAGATTGGTGTGCAGCGTTTGGACGGTGGCATACGGCAGCGAGGGAGGGTCGGCAGTACAAAAGATTTGATGGCGGTGCAGAAGGTAGGTGGCGAGTGGCGGTAGCTTGCGGCATGAAGGAACAATAGCATGTGGCATCCAACGATAGCTCGAGAAGAAGGGAAGCGGTGGTTGGAAAGAGAGAGAAGGGAGCTGCTTTGCAAATAGGTGTAGGTTGGCAGATATGGAGCTTTAGGGTTAAAGTTTACATAAATATTTAAAAAATTAACTAATTGGACGGTAAATGTCTAAACTACCAATAAAATTATAATATATTATTTAAAATCCTTATGCCACATGTCATTTTTATATGATGTCTTATTTGTTTTATGTTAATAGTTGTCTTACTTTACCTTCAGCCTATGTACTTGTTGTATTTCTAGAATTTGTACTTGGAACTCTACTACCTTGCTTGTTGATCCTTATTAATAATATAAATTAGCATGATGAACCAAATTGTTGTTGCTAATGGTGTCCACATTCCTATACACGATTCCAAATCACCTTCAACCCACCATTCCTACCTCTTTTTCTTAGAAATATTTTACATGTCACTCATTTAATTAAAAATCTTAATTCTTACCACTAATAACTCTATTTTCATTGAACTTGATCCCTATAGTTTTCTTGTGAGGGACCACCCGAAGCGAAGTTCTATCCTTCGATGTGATAACACCTCAGAGCTATACCCTCTTTCATTGCCAAATGTACGTGTCACGAGTCCTTTTGATTTTGTTGCAATGTCCCTATACCTCTCGCATCATTGTTTGGGTCATCTCAGATTGTCTACCAAAATACAAACAATGTAATTTTTTTTTGTATCTTGATAAACACCTATGTCACTCTTGTGTATTTAGCAAACATATTAGGCTTCCGTTTTCTAATTTTGTTTCTTCTACTTACTTCCATTTGATATTCATAGTGACCAATGGACCTCTCTTGTTCGTAGCTTGGAGGGTATTGATATTAAATATGTGTTGTTTATTGTTAACTTTATTGAACATTTGTTGACATTTCGTATCACCAATAAATCACACATTTTCTCTATCTTTGCATCTTATCATAAATATATATTCAAACATAGTTTGAAAGAAACATATTTTCAATTCAATGTGACAATAGTGCCAAATATAAATATATCACTTTGTAGTACACATGGCATGACTTTCCTTCTCATGCCCTCAGAACGTCTTAACATGTCTTAACAGGTCCTAACAGGTCCGGATCTGTTAAGACACGAATTTTAACAGGTCTTAACAGGTCCGGACCTGTTAAGACACGAAACCTGTTAAGGTCAAACATGAAACCTGTTAAGAACAGGTCATGTCGTGTTAACAGGTTCCGTGTCAATATTGTCAGCCTTAATCCTCACTCCTACTTAAATTGATAAAATAGAATGTAACCTTTTCTCTTGAAGATCTCGCCGGAAAACATCCCCGGAAAAAGTATCCCCCAACAAAAACTAACAAATCAGATGACAAAAACCATGGGTAGATGCACAATTGCACCATGAACAAAACCTACTGATCTATAGATTGAATAGATGAAAGAAAATTACGGATCTGGAGAAAGAAGGTGTGAGATTTGTTCCAAGTCATTAGTTATAGGTGAGTCACCAATGCCACATAAGCATTTTAACCTGCTCACCTGGTAACTTACATTACATAGATAAATTTTGTAAGTTAATTACATTGCATAGATATTTTACGAGATCTTTACATAACGTAATGAAACGACACGGCTCGATTAATAGAAAAATACGGATTTTAAAATTTTTTTTTTTACTTCAGATCTCGCCGAGGGGCATTATTGTCCTCGTCGAGATCCAAAGTCCGTGCTGAACCAAAACAACTGAACTCACCGAGGGGCAATATTGCCCTCGTCGAGATCACTGTAAAACCGGAATAAAACATCACTTTAAAACTTCCATTGCATTACAAAATCATACCAATTGACCTCCACACGTCAAATCAATTTGCCAAACATTCAAAATGGACAAGTAATACACAACACAACTTTCAAAAGCTTTCAATTCATCAAATGTACGTTTCATAACGAAACCAGTCATTTACCCATTTTGCCAAACAACCCAAACCTTCACTTTGACACTAAATTTACCATGACCATGATACATATTTGAAAGTACACAAATTACACATATTTATCAAGTTCCAAAATACCAAATTTTGTACCAAAAGTCATTAAGAGGTGGGATGAACTAGGTCTTTAACAAAATACCATTCCTCCAAGAATGGTAATACCTTCAGATTTTCAAAAGCAAGTTCTAAGACTTCAACTTCAATCCACAAGTACTTAGTTCCTTCTTCCGAAACCTCCTATAAAAAGGTAAACATCTAAAACGTAAGTGAATGCTTAGTGAATACATTCATATACAATTACACACATAATGAAATCAATACATGAAAACCATAACATAGGTATAATACATGTAATAACCCCACTTCTAAACTAAAGATGGGGTATCACTATTTAACTTAAATTAATAATAAACTTCTATAACAGAGCATTCTGTACACATATCCTCAAAATATCAATACAAAGTTTCATATGCTAATGTAGTCATCAACCTCAAGATCTCTCGAATCTTCTATATATGACATCTCTCAAGTCTTAACTTCAGATTTAGTTATGTGAAAGCCATCTAGAAATCTTTTATCCTTTTTATCTTAGTAAACCTGCCGTAGGGAAAGAAAAAAACTGCGACTGAACAAATTGTTCAGTGCGCGGATGTTGATAACAATAAATAGTAATAATGATATAATGAAATAAGAAGATTAATCAAATCATTTTAATACCAAAAGTCTCCATCAAGTACCACCCTTAAGACCAGAGTAAAAAATTTATCAAGCTAAAGCAAAGAAAAGGTTTTGGGTTGTTTTATACCGAGTATCCCTACATATATATCAATATCCAATGTGCACACTCCCGGTGCCACATAATAATATCAGAATGAAAGTTAATACACCATATGCGCGCCTTTGAGTGTACCAATCCGGAAGGTATGTATGGCACTACATCACACATCCATACAATAATCATATCATATCATAACATAGTCTATGATGCATCCATACGCCTCCGCAATAAATCATAAAGGCTCTCCCACGAGCATAATCATACATTACATATCATATAACAAAGGTGGAGACGCCGTGGACTAATCACATCGCCACGGATAGTTTCATGCCATTGGTCGCCACAATGACATGCCTGTGGTACCTCCACAAGTAGTTAACTCGGTATTCCTAAGTCCTATCTACAATTAAAGGATTCCAAAAATTTCACAAGTTTCACAAAAATCAAACCTTACTCTGTAAGTATTTCAATATCCACATGTCCAAGTTTCTCAAATTACATTTCAACAAAATCTTTATCAAATCAAGGTTTCCTAATTTATCAAATTCAAAACAACATTTTAGCTCAAGTAAAAGAGAATGAAATAATGAAGTCGCGAAGTATTTGAAGAATAACAAAGATATATCCAAAAATAATTTAAGAGTAACGCTGAAAGAAGAAGTACAGACATCCGTACCTAGACAAGTATCTAAAGCTAGCAACATCCAAAAGATCCACCACGATTCTCAACACATCTACATCAAACAGTTTCATTTAGAACCTTGCTATACCGTCACACTTTAGTTCCTAGTACCCCGAATCCCATTTTCTAATATAGTCACCTATTCCATTTTAGTTAGTGAGCCAAGTGAGCCAAATTAAAAGTGGTAACTATTTTACTACTGGTGTACCAGAACATAAGCTCCAACATATAAAGTGACCACGATATATAAAAATATTCCAGCTAGCAAGTCAATGTTGTTCAGTTCCTATAACTGATGTTGCTGTTCCAAAATATGCCAGCTCGTTTTTATGTACAGCAAGTAATTCATAAGTTAATTTAGATTGTTTGAAACTCTTGCGATTAGTTACAGGGGTTTGCTATAAACTGATGCTTTAAAGAAAACGATATGTGGGCCTCTCTTGGTTACCACTATAGAAACTACTCAAACAACGACCTTGCGACATTTATAAAAGTTCATAGTTAAAGTGTACAAAAATCAGTAAGTTACTTATATATACGACCCAAAACTCATTAAAAACAGTCTTATTTTTAGTTAAAAACTAAGTTACAAGCTAGTTAAAAGGTAGATTCACAGTCAGTCTCACATATATATATATATATCGGTTCTCTAACATAGGTATAATGATTCTGGACTGTCTTATAAAAACTGTTTTCGACAAGACTATGAAAACATGATGGTATTTAGAGATTCATACTATATGAAATAAGACCAGCACCTATACATTCTATCTTTATTAAAACCATGACCTACCTGTAAGAGCTAATATTTATAACCCGACATTTTCTTAGACTATTATATGTATATATCAGCAGAATAAGGTCGTCAAAACAGCAAGTATACTTTATTACTCAATCAAACTATACACGTAAGTGTTGCTCCATCAGTAACTAGTCATTGACTCCTATAAGGCTGCTGGTGTAAACTATAAGTATGTAAGTAAATAAATATCACTAGTTCTGTATCATTTACAAATCATAGTTCATATTTCATGTACCACGTTATAACAGGAAGCCTAACATTATTATATGTATTACTATCAGATAAACCTTCCTTAACTATAGCTAAATATATATATCGCAAGATTACTAGATTAGTATACTCGGCTTGTCAACTACTCTGATTATAACAGGAAGGAAGTGATCTGATGCTTCTGAAACTCGAAACTATGATTTGTAACTAAAACTAAGATTATTAAGAATACAAGATTAATAGACCAGGATGATATACCTCCAATGGTTATATCGAAACCCAGCAAGGCGACACCCTCCTTTTTAACTCTTAAAATCACTGGTTAAACCTACTTGCTGTAGTCTGCCTTCTCCCCTAACCTTGATTTAGATTGGAACAATCGAAAGAAGGTCACCAGGTAGCAAACATTACTAAAAGTGGTTCAGGAATTTTACCTCACACGTAAGAAAAATAGTTACAGGCTCCTACTAAACACCTCCTTCAACAGCCGATCATTCCTTTCTCTCTGGAGCTGTGATTTTTTTTTTTATTATTATAACCGAATGGAGATCAAGAGGCGTATTTAACCCAACTCAGCTGGTAATATGTGGAAGTTTAGTTGTTCTAAATATCTAAGTCAATCTCTTTTTCAAAAAAACTGGTTACATTTATGCTATTTTTTGTTTTTTCAGCTATTTTATAAATACTAACATTATACTAAACAAAAATCACGGGTAATTATAACATATCCCACTTAAATTGATTTCATGCCCGAAATCGATAATATGTAGTTTGTAAACTAAGTATAGTTATTATGATTACGATATTGGCTATTACTATTACAGTATCCCCTTAAAAGAATCTCGGCCTCGAGATTTAAATGGATAAAACACCAGCGAACATGATCATCATGTTTCTAATCGTGTCACCTGTTGAAGTTAAACTAAATATAGGTGTATATTATAAAGTTTAAGGGTGTATTATGTATAAGTGTTAAAGTTAGGTAGTTGAATAACCGTTTAGTGAAACGGTATGTCCATAAGGTGTGTCTATTGGGTTGTGTCGGTTCATATCTATATATATATAGACAGCCGTACAAAACAAACCTTGTAATCAAACTTGCATATTAATAATCAAAGTATATAGTGTGTGTATATTATTGTCGATTGTGTTTTGCTCGTGGATTACCAACAGTGGCATCAGAGCGGTTATTGATTCGGGAAGAAAGAAAAAAGAGACAGAAACGGTTCAGAAGATCACTGTTTTGATTCTTGTTTAAGAAACAGAAACGGTTTTGATTTGGGAAAAGGAAACTCGATTAGAAGGGCACTGTTTTACACTCGTACAAAAACAGAGTCAGAATCCGTGTTTGATTCGGGCTGTTTCTTGTTCGAATCTAAGAACACAGAAAACAGGGCATAGCAATTTGATAGAAGAAATCAGAAGTTGATCGGGCTGTTTCTGATTAAAATAACCAAGAATCATTGTATGACATAAGAAGAATAAAGCAAAAGAAAAGTCAGAAAACAGGGGACGGAAGAAGAAGACGAACAGATACGTTCTTTTCTCTTTTCCTTTTGTTCTCTTCTTTTTTTTTTATAGGATTGCAATAAAAAACACTTATTAGAAATCATATTAAAAGAAACCAATAATTTGTTTTTTTTGCAATTTCAAGAAAAGAAAGAACATTTTTTTTGGTAAAGATTTTTGACAACAATAATGAAACAACGTTCTGGTTATTATAAAAATTGAATTGTTTTGAGAGTAAAAGATAAAAAAAAAAATCAAATTGTTGTATAGTTTTTTTGTCAAGTGGATATACTTTAGAAAAACGGGATATACAAGAAAAGGGAAAACTTGATTCTTAGACAAAGATGGTTACTAAGATCAACAACGGATTAGCGGGATTGATAATCAATAGCGGGGTAACGGGTTTTGATTATCAACAACGGAAAATTGCGGGGATTGATCTAGATCAACAGCGGGGAAGCAGGTTTGATTGTCAAGAGCAGAGAAGCGGACATAGTTGTCATTAGCAAAAGGCGGAAATGACAATTATTTGCGAGGCGGATTTGATTTTCAACAACGAGGCGGGTTTGATCAAACACCAAGAAATCAAAGAAACTGGGAAAGAAAAATAAGAAAATGGCGGGTGACAGATCCAAGAAAAACAACAACGAACTTATGAAGGATAGTGGAACATCAATGGCTCTCCAATGCCTGATTCTCAATTCAACGAATTACACTATTTGGGCAGTAAAAATTAAAGTAATTTTTAATGTCCATGGATTATGGGAAGCAGTTGAACCAACCGAGGGCGCTGAAGTTGATGAAAAGTAGAACAACATGGCAATTGCAATGTTATACCAAGTAATTCCAGAAAATATGGTTTTGCAAATTGCAAGCCTTACTTCGGCGAAAGATATTTGGGAAGCATTAAAGGTTCGACACGTAGGAATTGAAAGGGTTAAGGAAGCACGCGTTCAGACAATCGAGTCAGACTTTGAATCTTTAAGGATGTGTGCAAATGAACCACTCGATGTCTATGCGGGAAAGATTAGTGAGATTGTTTCACAAGAGAGCAGTCTCGAACATACTTTGGATGAAAATAGATAAATTCGCAAACTTCTAAGTTCGGTGCCAGAAAGGTTTATTCAAATAGTGGCGGCAATTGAACAAATTGCAGATTTGGATAAAATGACGTTCCAAGAAGCGGTGGGGAGACTAAAGGCTTTCGAAGAACGTACAAAGAGGCAAATTAAGGAGGAAGACATGGCTGGCAAACTTCTATATATGAAGGAAGACGCTAAGGAGAAGGGTAAACACCATAAGTGTGAGCATTGCGGTTGTGGAAACTCAAATCAGAAAGACTTTGGACGTGGTCGAGGACGAGGCCGGTGGTCCGGGAGAAGTCAAGGCGATGGTCGAGCACAACGGGACAAGAGCAACATAAGGTGTTTCAAATGCAATGAACTTGGGTATATTAGCAATGAATGTCCAAAGTGGGAAAAGGAGCATGAGGCAAATTTGATCCAAGAGGATGACGAACCAACACTGTTGTGATGGGAAGATGGATCAAGAAAGGATGAATACCTCACTTAAACTATATTTAGTTTAAGGGGGGGTGTTGAAGTTAAACTAAATATAGGTATATATTATAAAGTTTAAGGGTGTATTATGTATAAGTGTCAAAGTTAGGTAGTTAAATAACCGTTTAATGAAACGGTATGTCGATAGGGTGTCTATTGGGTTTTGTTGGTCCATATCTATATATATAGACAGCCGTACAAAACAAACCTTGTAATCAAACTTGCATATTCATAATCAAAGTATATAGTGTGTGTATATTATTGTCGATTGTGTTTTGCTTGTGGATTACCAACAGCACCCTAAAAGTGTCAATAGTCTGTTACTTTAACCAATCCCAACTGTCCTAAGCTTCCGCGATTTCATAAGCTGTAATCTTTCTTCCCATGATACTACCATCTACCCCACTTAATATTATTTGGCTAATCCAAACTCATACTGTTAAAGTTACGACCTGATGATGCTCATCAACCACGCATTATTGCACTACAGGATGGTAATATTAGCCTCGAAGACATAGAATTGTAATAACTCCGAGTCTACTCAACTAATTCTAAGATCTGTAACTTCCTCATCCTATCTATTAATAAAAAAATGTGACATGCTAAATACCCCACTTGGAGTACAGAATCAGATGTTAAGTAGTCTCGACATTCATGCTTAACCAAGGTCGCGTTTGGTTCACAGAATTTGATGGAATCTGATGGAATTGGAATTGAATTCCATTCCTTAGTGTGTTTGGTTGGTTAAAGATGGAGGAATCACATTCCGTTGGAATGTTAACATTCTCTCATTTGATGGAATCTCCATTCCTTGGGGCTGGGGGAAGGAAACTCATTCCGTCCCTCACTTGAATCTTCAAATAATCAAAAACATTCCGTCAAATTCCATTCCTTCATATTCCAATTCCTTAAAAAGATTTCATTCCTTCCAAAAACATTCCGCAAACCAAACGCGCCCTAATACTTCAAATTCCAACGGAATGCTGATAAGTTCTCAGTATGTATTCCTAAAATTTCATACAGCTTAAACATCAGGGACTCTTCCAAATCTGATATATTAAAAGTTCTATTTGCCGACTAGATTAGTGGACACATTAGCTTAGTGCATTAAGTAATTTTTCTTTTTAATGACTTCAATAAAATGAAAAAATATCTAAGAATCAAAAGATGATGTTTTTACGTAGATATAAAAGTATTTGCGCCTTAAATTCATGACCATTTATAGGATAGTTCCATGTAAACTCTTTTGCATACTAACAGTTTAATAAAGTTTAATAATGACATTGTGTATGATAATTTCAAGGTTTCAATTGCTTTTTATCTATCAACTATAACACTGATTAAAGTCATGGACCAACTAGCACAAATTAAGAGGATGTTAGTGATAGTGGACCGAATTGAAATATGACTCAGATAGCAGCCAAAGCTAGATATTAGACTGCACAAAACTACACAAGAATTAAGTCAATTCTCTGCAGAACGTCCCTCAGCGACATGCGATTCTTACGACCGCGGCTAGATACTTGGATCACTGAAGTATAGGAGCATATCGACCTTCGGTTTGCATAACTCAATGAGGACGTTGAGTTGTGTGGAGGGGTGTAAAAGCATACATCCTAATATAACAGGGGATCCTGAATATAAGTGACATCATTGGTTTTACATAACACAATGCGTTTGGGTGTATTCGCTATGGATGAGAGGAGAACTCCACAGTTAAGCGTGCTCAAGCGGTAGCAATGCCTTATGGGTGACCCTTCTGGAAAGTTTGCCCGAGCATCCAAAAAGAAAGCCGTGAGCATGCAGACAAAACGGATAATATTGTATTGTGGTAATGCGGGGTGTTACAATACATCACCATACCACCTCAATCATGTTCACAAGTATACTACCAAGTAATATATGAAATTATATGGAAATTTAACAATCAATACATATACCAATATACCAAGGATTGCATACACTACAATATTACGCAAATACAAATCATATAACTTTACACTATATAACTCTACGCTATCAAGTGTTCGTTTCAAATATGTCATTCAACAACCAATTCACATTGCCATACCCCGTATGGTCTTCCAACTCTATGCGGAAGAGAGTTAGAGAGAGAAAGGAGATGAAGAATGAGTGGGTGGGAGGGAGGAGGTTGGAGTGTAAGAGTTGGGTCATGGATCATGACCAAGGGTTGACCCGCTTTACACCTTACTAGTTTAATAAATCGTCGTAGTAAGTCGTCTAATACCGTATTGTCCAACAAGTAGTCACGTGACCCGTTAAGCGTTTTGCCCATCATTTAATCTCAAAGGAGCTAAATCCATCATTAATTGAATTTAATAAGCATTTTTCATAGAAGTCAAAGGGTCAAAATTCATGGATGTTACACTTTCAAGCTTACGATTTTAAGAAAATAAATTAATACTATACAAACTAACATGTTAATCTATTGTCTCACGATTTACAGGAAAACAACAATGACAACTTCAGAATGTCACTATTAGACATTAAATTGGCAACACAGGACTTCAATTATGCCAATGACATCGGAGGGGGTGGTTTTGGGAGGGTGTACATAGGTGAAGTTGCAGAAAAAGATGGTAATGAACAATATACGATTGTTGCAAAGAAGTTAGATACGAAGCATGATCAAGGGGAGAAACAGAAACGAGTTACAAATTCTTTACGAGTATAAACATGAGAACATCATTGGTCTTGTAGGCTATAGCAATGAAACTGATGAAAAAGTTATTGTTTATGAACATGCACCTAAGGGAAGCCTTGATAAGTATTTGAGTGATACTAGTCTTACATGGAAAAACCGAGTTAAGATATGCATCAACTTTGCAACTGGATTGGACTTCCTTCATGGGGGTGGTAATGGAAAAGAAGTGGTGATACATAGGGACATCAAAGCAGCTAATAATTTATTGTTTGATGATTGGAAGGCAAAAGTTGGTGATTTTGGTCTTTCTGTGATAAGTACAGTCAATAAGAAATCTAAATCAGACTATATGACAGATCATGCTTGTGGTACAAAAGGATACTTGGATCCATTGTGCTCAAAATCGGGTTTCTTAACTCTAGAATCTGACATTTATTCATTTGGGGTGGTCTTGTTTGAGATCTTGTGTGGGAAAACAACGTTTGAAATCTACAAACATAAGGGACAGTTTCTACCCGGTTTTATTAAACACATCTTCAAGGAAGGAAAACAAGGTGAGGTGGTGTTTGATGCTCTAAAGGATGAGATTGTGCCTACATCATTGACTACATTTCAAAACATTTCCTACCAATGCTTAAATGATGATAGAGAAAAACGACCAACATCCAAAGAAGTTTTGGAGCAACTTAAGAAGGCATTAAAATTTCAGGTAAGTTGTATGAGTATTGTGGTGAATTGATAGGCTCAAAGCATACTCATTGTTATCTTGTTATTTGGTTGTCAAGGGGGAGGTGAGTATCTTTTCCTACACTTATAGATGTGTCGGGTCGATTACCATATGATAGTGGATTTCAGGTATGGTAATCGATTCGGCGTTCAGGCCTATGTAATGGCACATTTAGTATTTCCACTGCAAGTATGGCGTGTGAGTTTATATTTTAGCGTATATGGATCCATGTATGCTTTGTTAGCACAAAGGTGAGCATGCAAGTGATGATATGACGTACCATTGGCTACATGTGATAATCCTTTGTGTTTTTCCCTCATTCGTGTATATTGTATGCAAATATATTTGCCAAACATTCGCTTATTCTTTTAGTGCTTACTTTTTTTATAGGTTCCAGATGTGGGAACAAGTGAAAGAATTGTTGGTAGATTGAACTATAGAGAACTTTTGCTTTGAAGGTATTTGACCATTTCATGGAGAAATGGTATTTTGTTAGAAGCTTACTTAATCTCCACTCAAGCTCTTAGCTCTTGATGCATGTGTCTTTTGATGAAAATGTTGTGTATGATATATTTGAAGTCTTGTGATAACACGATTTCTAACACCGAATTCACGTCATCAATGGCGGTTTTGGTGAGTGTGTGTTCTTGGTGTTTGTGTGTGTTTTGAGAGAGAAAGTGTATGTGTGTGAAAGTAAAGTTGCTGATTGAAATTAATGTGTGTGTGTAAGGCTTCCAAAAGTTATGATTCCTAAGGTTATGAGGGGTATTTATAGGCTAACTATACAATTATGCTAATTATCATAATTAGCCCCTCAACCTTAGTAATCATACACCTATGACTTAACTACAAGAAAGTCCTCTAATCTAAATTACAATTTATCACTATTTTGAATTTCTAACATTCTCCCCCTTAGTGATATATTGTAATGAATGAAGTACGTGTTACCTTGTCTTGTTGGAATGAATTTGATGAGCCCTGTGGTGAAGACAATTGGTGTGTTGAAACAAGTCTTTAAAGCTTCCTTTCTTGTCTTTGTAGAACTTGATTCAGTCTTGGTCTTGGACTTCTTGAAGTTAAATCATGAGTTGATTCTCAATGTTCTTTTTGAACAGAGAATATAGAGTGTGTGTGTGTGTGTGTCTTGAATCTTCGAGGATAGTTGAATCATGAATCAGAGTTGTCTTTGAAATGCGGAAGGTATAAACTTGGCTTTTGATTCTTCAATCTTCGATTCTTGAGTGAAATTCAACTTCTTGATCCTTCGATCTTAATGTCTTCTTGAGTGAACTTTATCTTCTTGGAATGAATTCTTATAAATAAGTACTCTCCCCCTTGATGTATGCACTCGAGCTTCTTGATAAAATGTTGTTGCATGACTTGAAGATCTTGAATGAAGTATGTTGATGAAGACTCTTTTGAAGCTTTAGTTCTTTTGACTTGAATCTTCTAACCAATCTTTCAACTTTTTGACGCTTCGATCTTTGTCACTTCAACTTGAACACTTTGGAGAGTAAGCATTTGAATGAAGTTTGGATAAGTCTCTTATGAAAAATTCATGTTCCCCCTCAATTCATGAGTATAAACATTTTTAAGCATTTTTGAACTTTTGAACCATCTTGAGACTTTTCTCTTTGACATCACAAATTTTCTCCCCTTAACACTTTTTGAAACAACCAAACACCAACTCTTCTCCTTGCTTTCCTTATCAATTATCCTTATTTCTTCCTTTAATCAATATCAATCATAATATCATCTCCCCCTCATAATGACAAAGTTGGGAACCAATGTCATTATGCAAACATTGATTGATAGAAAGTCAAAAGAAATAACACGATCCAAAGCTGGAATTTATGCACATGGAGAAATATCTATTATCAAAACATCAACCCAAACCATTAGCCCAACCCAAAGAATCCTAGGGGTGACTAAAATGTAAGGTTGAAGTTGTTGGTACAAACGTTATAGCATGGTGTTGGTGTTTTCTGTGTTTGTGAGATGAGAAATGAAACCGGATAAGAATGATCCGTTAGCATTTTCAAAAATCGAAAGGATTAATGAAATGACCGATAGAAATATATAACATTTTTCGGATTTCCTATGTATCATTGAGATATGCACAAAGCAAGTCTCTAACATAGTTTGGTCTGCGGCTTTTCAACCACTAGATTGCTTCAAAGAATATAAATCATGGTTAGCACAGCCGAAGCGTTCGATAACCACAATCTATTATCCTTAAAGACTTTTAGAGAAAACCGAGGTCACATTTAGACTTCTCGTTAACTCAATAATCACATAAATGTAATTATGAGACCTACGTTCAACGTTGGCAAAGATGTTAACATTGGTAGGATTTCCATTTGATCATCGTGGAATATCAATTAAGATATCATTGCAAATGTCCGGCTATATCACAAAGATAAGCAATAATATCACAAAGATATGACTTGAATGTGTCCTAACTGAATGAATAATGATCAATCAAGATAGCTCTAGACACAACGTGATCAAATGAAGTCGGGGACCAGAGTAGAGTGTCGCCCTTTTTCAATATTAACATCTTCCAAATGAAGAGTTAATAGAAATGTGAAAATCTCCGTGAGAAATGAAACAAGTATTTGTTAAGAAACACTTGAGTGGTTAGGTAAAGATGGGCATTGCTTCACTGGGTCCATGAAGACTTCTTCAATATCAAGATATCAACAAACGACATCCGATAGAAACGTGTTTTACCCGGCGATTTGAGAATTTAGGGAAGGGTATCATTTCTTTTAACCCTTTTCTCACAACATATCACCTTAACCTCTCACTTTTCGACTTCACTCCCTCCATCCTATTTGCACGAAACATCATCACTAATGGCAGAAGTGAATACTTTGGGGTTAGAACTCATCGGCGATGATGAAGTTCATGGAGTTTATGAATCGCTCATGTGCAAACTAATCACCGAACTTCAATTGATTGAAAATCATTTGAAAATCATCAAACGTGTGTATGAAAAAGGTTTAAAACACATTTGAAGTTTTGAAAGATTTTGAAATCACAAACTCCCCGTTAATCTATTCAAGAATAGATCAAAATGTTTTCTATAGAAAGGTGGAGCAAAAATTGATTTTGTGAAATCAAAATGAGTAAAATCTTTATTGTGGTATTTTTCGGAAGATTGAGAGTCTATTGTGAACAAGATTTTTCAATTAAAAAAAATTTTGCTTCAACAACAATGTTCATAGTAAGACTGCTAGGGAGTACACAAAGGCATTCGATCCGTCGCATCTTACATCAACAAGTTGGATGCAATAAAACATTTAAGCGAACTTGATTTGAAAGCAATGAACTACTAGTACACATACATCTTGATATAAGATCACTTGGAGGTACACAAAGGCGTTCGATTCCTTGTTTTCTTATATCAATCTATATGTATAACAACAGAATCTTAAAATGTATAAACACTCTATAAATAAATCATTCAAGAACGGGTTGCATACATAGTATATGCATGCCACTGTAAAATAACTAAAACATTTAAGAATGGGTTACATACAGAGTATATGTAAGCCTCTGTAAAATAAATAAAACATTTAAGAACGGGTTACATACAGAGTATATGTAAGCCTCTTTGAGAAAAAAAAATCTTTTTATTTGTTTTCAAGATTTTCTATTTTTGTATTTGATTTTATCTTTTCAAATTTTTTATTTTTGTTTTTCTAGAATGTATCAAGAACAAAATAATTTAAGGTTCAATATTTAACATGCCAAGCTTGGAGATAAGAAAGTTAAACCTCTTTTCATCCAATGGTTTGGTGAACAAATCTGCAAGCTGATAGTTAGTTCCCACAAAGTAGAGTTCGATGTTACCTTTCTCAATATGATCTTTGAGAAAATGATATCTAACATCAATATGCTTTGGTCGAGAGTGATTGACAGAGTTGACTGCAATAGCGATGGCACTTTGAGAGTCACAATAGATAGGGATATGATCATATTTCAGACCATAATCAGTTAGTTGAGTCTTCATCCATAAAACTTGAGCACAACAACTAGCTAAAAATTGTAAAGAACCGGAAGTGCTCTTGCGATCAAGCTTACAACCTGCATGATCAGCATCTGAATAAGCAGTTAGGTTGAATCCAGTATCCCTTGGATACCAGAGACCTAAATTGGGTGTACCCTTCAGATAAGGAAAGATTCGTTTCGCAGTTTGATAATGTAAATCAGTTGGAGCAGCTTGATACCTAGCACACATACATGTTGCAAACATTATATATGGGCGAGATGCTGTTAGATATAACAACGAACCAATCATACTTCGATATCTCTTTTGGTCAAATGGTTTCCCATTTTTATCAACATTTATGTTTGTTCGAGTAGCCATTGGGGTAGAAATTGATGAACATGAAGTCATATCAAACTTTTTCAACATGTCATTTATGTATTTACCTTGTGATATAAAAATACCAGTTGGTAATTGTTTGATTTGAAGACCCAAAAAGTAGTTCATTTCCCCGATCATGCTCATTTCAAAATGATTAACCATAAGTGATGAGAAGTTTCGGCAAAATGTTTGACTGGTTGACCCAAAAATAATGTCATCAACATATATTTGGACAAGAAGAACATGCTTACCTTGTTTGCGAATGAACAAGGTAGGGTCAATTGTGCCTTTGGTAAATCCACCTCTTAGTAAGAAAGTAGTTAAGGAATCATACCATGCTCGGGGTGCTTGCTTAAGACCGTAGAGAGCCTTGTCTAACCTGTAGACATGGTTTGGTCTTTGAGGATCAACAAAACCTTCTGGTTGTTCAACATAAACTTCTTCTTTGTGATCACCATTCAAGAAAGCAGTCTTCACATCCATTTGAAATACAGTAAAGTTTCGGAATGTTGCATATGCTAAGAAAATTAGAATGGCCTCCATTCTTGCAACTCGAGCAAAAGTTCGTCGAAGTCAACACCAGGTTGTTGGCAATAACCCTTTGCAACAAGTCGAGCTTTATTCCTTACTACCACTCCATTCTCATCCTTTTTGTTCTTGAAAATCAACTTTGTTCCAATTGGCTTAGCTTTTCTCGGATTTGGAACTAATCTCCATACTTTCAGTCTTTCAAGCTGTGCGAGTTCTTCTTGCATAGCCTTAACCCACTCTGAATCATGAAGAGCTTCGGAGACAGTTTTGGGTTCGATGTTGCTGAGAGAAAGTGCAACAAGACACTCGTTTACTGAAGTACGAGTAGTTACTCCAGCTTGTGGATCTCCAATTATTTGATCAGTAGGATGATCTTTCAGCATACGTGACCATTTGCGATCATGAGGAAGAGGATCTTGTTGTTGAATATCAACATCATCATCATTAAAACTTGAGTTTTGTTGAGAGATGGAATCATAGCTTGGTAGATGTCACACCCCACCTTAGGCGGAATCGTAGGATATGACGAAAAGTTGTGGCATAGCACATGGAGTTTATAATAGAGTAAATATTAAATGAAATCCAAATAGAAGTAATTTCCACAAGCGGAAAGTATAGGCAACACGCCTCAAATAGCAAAGAAGTAAAAATTGCAAATAGTGTTCAATGTTTCAAATGCAATCTAGGAGTCCATGAAGGATCTCTTTATTGGTCTTCCTAAAGTTCATAAGCTCACTCTCCTTAAGCATTGTTATTACCTGAAAATGAATGCTCGAAAATTTCAACATAACGTTGGTGAGTTCGTAGGTTTAAAGGAATACAAATGAGTTTGTTGTGCATGATATATGAGGTTTGGACAATAGTGTAAATATAAACATGTAGTAGCGTGTATGCATACCAAATACTGATCAATGCCATCATAGTTTTCCAACAACACAAACTCATCATTGCTTGCCAACAACACAATCACATCACTACTTGCCAACATCTCAACCACACACTGTAATACCAACAACTACCAGCTGGAGTATATAGTTGGTCGATAGATTTCAAATAGTCTTCAATAGATATCAACAGACATCTATTGCATCATAGAATCAACACAAACAAGCTAGCATACACATTTCATAATTACACGTATTTGTCGAAGAAAACAAACAAGTTTTGGCACAACTAGTAAAGAAATGAAAAGTGTTTTGAGCATCATTTTCCCCCAAACAAATAAAATAAAAAGGGGCCACGAAACTCACCTCAATCAGCAAGCAGTTGTGCAAAGTCCAAAAGATCACTAGAATCTACACAACATATACATGTACAAGTTACAATTATGGACATGGTCAATAACCGTCCATTGTAACCCGCATTTGATGATATACATATATGGCTACTTTCAAAATATTCACAACTGATTTGTCATGTATTATTAAGTTACAATTCACATAACTTAATATAGTGTATTTGTTTTAATGATATACCATTGGTTTCTACAAGTTCATACTCACTGAAATTTTTGGTAACTTTATCTATTTTTTATTAGGACGAAACGAACAATTCAAGATTTCAAATCTTAACCACTGTAACCTTAGAGTGTTATACACTTACATGAATTTTTACTTAATTTATTTCGCAAATTAACTATTTTTAAAAATTCGATAATCACATACTAGTCAGAAAATTCACTGTTTGCACGCAGAAAAGTTTTATAAAAGTTAAGGGCCTTCAAAGCTTCAAAAAAATCCAAATTTTTACTGTACACTCTTAACATCTTAAAAATGTTTCTGGAAAAAAAAATAATCTTCCAGTTCATAAAATCGTCCAAGATATGACTATTTGAAGTCGACCTAAATCTGTTCAGAAAACTCAGTTTTGCGCAGTTTTGTTATAAAATTCTTTTGACAACCGTAAACTTCATATTTTTACATGAAATCAATTCCACCAGAAAGTAGACTTCCTGAATTTAGTTTTAGACACCAAAAACGTGACTTAACCATCTTCCATGACCAAGATACGACCTTTCAAAGTTAACAAACCGAATCTGTCCAGATTCTGAAATAACTCAAACTTACTGTTTTGAAGACTACTATAACTAATATACATATATAAACTTTCAAATCTTTGTAACACCTATATAAATCTGTTATTATGATTTTCATGGTACCATAATTAGTTTTCCCTAAATTATATTAATTACTACACTAAAATTAATACGTAAACTTTTATGATTAATGTGATCTATACTTCAAGCTTTTGATTCAACCTTAAAAGGTCTTTCATTAGTTATTATAAATTTTGCCATAATATATATATTCATCAAATAGGTTACTTAAAATAGAATATCAATAAATATAAAGATAAATTTATATATATGAAAAGAAGAGATAAGAAATTTTACCCCAAGATTAATGATCACTCCTTAGATACCTTAACAAAATAATAAGAATATATAATCTATAAGAAGTCTATTATAATTTGTATTTTAAATCAGCAAAATTCATAAGGATTATATTAAGCTTACCAAAATTTTTTTTGAAAATAATGATTTGAATTGCTTTGATGATGTTTGGTCTCCTTTTTGAGTTTTTTTTTTTCGACGGCATAAGCAAAGCAAAAGAGGTTATATCTTTAGCTAGGATAATTAATTTACATACTCATATAGATAATTGTTTTGGAGTTCACATATGACTAGGAGTCTAGGATATAAAAGAGTATTATCTAGCATGAGTTTTATTAGGATTTTAATTCCATTCTCTTTAACCGTAAATCACAAGATTGTGATTTTAAACTTGGTTGGAGTTAGACTAAAACTCATTTACTTGTTTGGTTCATAGAGTTATTACTTTTGTTATCATGGAATAAATGGGAATGGGATGGTAAACCCATTTTGGCCGAACTCTACTATCAGTAGAGATACCTTCCTATTTATGATATATTATACATTTTAACATAAGCTTTTATAAATCTAACATTCCATTCTTTAATAATCTTATTATTATTATTATTATTACTATTTTACTACATGTATCGATTATAATTTACTTTGATGATTATAGACTTTAACTCACTAAGTAAAGTATAGAGATTGATCAATGTCTTGAAATAAATATGACATATAACTATATGTCTAGATATCAACGGGAATAACTATAACCGTCTAAGTTTAAACTATTGGAATTCAAGAAATGGGAGTCACATATTAGAATGCTCACAACATCTCCACGCTTGTTACACTATGTAGGCACATTAACTAGTCAAGAAATTAGGTATACAAGTTAGAGACTATTATAAAATAATTGATTTTGGTGACGGATGTCACAGTCTCCCCCACTTGAAAAAAATTCGTCTCGAAATTTAGTTGCAATTACTGTTGAAATGTGTTTGTAGATCTTTGTTTTCCATCTAATGCTATTAAGCGGTCTAGTTTGGTACTACCTCCATTGTACTGCTAGTATTTATGCATAAGGTACTGCAGACCTACCACACTACCAACACACTGATGTACGTACTAGATACATACCGTAACCATACACTATACATATTCACAATAATATATATTTCTTTTGATCCCCTTGCTCATAAGGTGCTCGTTGTAGGTTCCATCGAAGATTAACGATAAGTTTTATAATGTTTTAGTTTTTATATCATTTGATTCCTAATGTAAACTCTTTCTCTACGCAAATGTAACTTACGGTATTTTAATCTAATATTCTCTTCCAATGATAAATGTAAAGTTTCGTCAACAAGACATTTCTTATGATTCGACACATGAAATGTATCATAAACAATGTTTAACTCATGATATAATATTGAATTATAGGCTACTTCAACGATTGGTTTAATAATATTTTTGAATGGACTCACAAACTTATGCTAACTTGCCCTTTTTACTAATTGTAGGAAAATTTTCTAAAGCGACACTTCATGTAGCACTGAATTGTTGACACAACCTTTTAAACATTTTTTTGTAATGGCTCTTTTTGAGGATTATTATGGTAGTTTGTTGTACAATCTCAAGTCTAACCACTTTACTCTTCTAGTAATTCATAAATTTTTCAATCTGAATTATTTAGTAGAAATAGCTTATGGTAGTCTCTTTATCTCTCACTACTTGTATAAGGTCTACGCAAGGTGTCTTTAGTATGTCGAGATAACCTCGACTCTATCAAATTGATGACTAGATATGACTTAACGAATTCCGTTGACCGAATCTTCTAAGAGAGTCACAACACATCAAACCTTCTTGCCTTAATATTGTTGCATACATGATAACTATAGACATTTATCAAAAGTTCACCAACTGACTTTTAAGAAAACGTTGAATGTTTCATTCAAGTTTGTGTCACATTTATGTTAAAGTCCACAACACATATAATTTAGTTAATGGTTTTTTTTTTTTGGTTAGATTTTTAATTTACATAGCTAGCATTGATATATTTTGTGCTTTAACCAATTCAATCTTTTTTTTAGACCACTATTAACCATTCACCATTTCCATTAATACTTTTTACTGTCACGCCAGCTCCATTTTCTCACCATCTTTCCCTTTTTCTTTTCTCCCTTAACCATTCCCTTCAAATTTAATACCCCACTATACTCATAATATCACCAATCAAAATAATATAAAGCAAGGTAGTAACAATGAATAAGGTCTACAAAACCATAACCGAATATAATCATTATCTTTTCATCACCTTAACCCATTTCGCATCCACCCTATAATTGTTCACCAACTTCACCCTCTTATTTCACCTTCCTTCTTTCACCTACCCTTAAAAATGACCCTCATATTATTATTATTATTATTATTTTTTCCTAAGTGTTCAACGTATCTTAATTCAAGACCTCAATACTAGGGATTTTATTGTTATGGACAACCCAACTAATCAACTATAATACATTATTGGGTAATAGTATCTATGTATAACAACTTCTTTAGTTAAACTTAATGTGGTTGTAGAATGTTTCACTTAACAAGATTGTGAATGACTTGAATAAATAATTAAGGTAGTATAACGATTTTCTCCCACTTACGGAACATGACATCATTCAAAAGCCCATTATATAATTTTGATTTTTTTTTATAAATACTAAATACTATTATTATATCGACCATATGTATATTTGGTATGTTTTGGGTTAATGTGGGATTATACATTCATGCGTGGAATTATTGGACTTCATTTGAGTTTACTTGATGATGTTCTTGGCCTTTAAGTTGTTTCTGATTATGTGCCTTATATTTGTTGTATATGTCTTGCTAGCTACACTAGCTTGCTAAATAGGATTGTTATGATTACTATAAATGAGTATAAATTTTTGTATATGAAAATAATTATTTAGCAATATGTATAAGATAGTGAACTAAAACTTATTATTATAATAAATATAAGATGAACAAATGAGTTTAGAAAAAAAATGTACAAATAAGGATTAATAGATATAGAGTTAAAAATCTATCATCTAAAATTTTCAACAAAATGAGAGAGATATGAATTCATCTCGTGCTAGCCCAACAATGTTTTATTATATAATTATTAGAAAGATACTCTAGACACTTTCTTTAGGTGACAGTTGAACACTTGCTCAAAGATTGGTTTAGCTTTCCAAAATGCTTACGAAGGGTTACATTCACTTTCTACATTACTTTGTCGAGTCAAAGATAACCTACCATGATGGTCTATCAAATAGAGCATGAAAATCTATGTGTGGTGTTTGAGAGATTAGTAAGCTAGATTATTTATTTATTTTTTTGAGGCTTATTTTGGGGTCTATATTACCACATAATGATGATAATATAAGATTTTAAGATGGTGATAATATAGATAAGTTACAAAATGATATAATACTTGAATTTAATAATTAAATGAGATGATTAAAGAAACCGATAAAATAACTAAATAGGAAAAATAGTTATGAGATATGTGATAGGTATAAATTTTGGATTAGGTGATATTTGTATTATTATTTATACATACACAAATATATATATTTGCGCACGCATGACTAATTATATATGTTGAAGTGGTGCTTTTTTTTCGCATTATCTAACATTTATTATAAGGATTTTGATTAAGGATTTTTCGCATATACTAGAAATAGTCTTTTAAAGTGAAATGGTTGTAGTTGTAATTGAAACGAGTTTCTATTTTAAAGGTGTATCTTGAGACTATAATCTAGACTGTTTAGCGATGGTTTGGGAGATGAGCTACCATACATTTCCCTAGACAAAGGGATTCCCCAAGATTAACATGCATTGAAAATTACAATAACGTGTGCACCCGTGATTGTAATTTACTTTGCATGGTCACCCTAGTTCTTCCCATTCTCGAATATGTATACTTTCCTGTGTGGAGTGTTATCTACGCTTAGAACACCAGGTCATTAAGTCACTACATGTTTATAATGTGTGACTATAGAAAGCAGAAGAGAAGGTTTCTAAGTTGTACTCAAGAGGACGATGGAGACTTATATATGCTCCATTTCTAGTTTCCTAATGTCGTGTTATGTGATGTGTTTACCTTCAATATCCAACATCACTATTTATAACCAGAAGTTTAAACAACTAAGGTGATTATAGGTCTAAATATTAGGAATTCTCAAAACTACCACAACCATCATAGAAGTATTGCCAAACAAGCTAAATGTAATAATGCAGGATTTACTAGTAATCATAGGTTCATTAGGAATCATAGGTTCATAGTGAACGTATTAGTATTATATGAGTAACATAAACATATACAAGCACCTAGTTCACATAACAAAACACATACTGGTCACAAATAAGTGAAACAACTCATGAATGATTAGACATATATATAATGCACACATAGTCCCTATTATGCATGCTATATGTGGGAACTTAGGTTATAGTCTAGGTCAAACCACCTAATTCTCTATAACCAAGGCTCTGATACCATTTTGCCACACCCCACCTTAGGCGAAATCGTAGGATATGACGAAAAGTTGTGGCATAGCACATGGAGTTTATAATAGAGTAAATACTAAATGAAATCCAAATAGAAGTAATTTCCACGAGCAGAAAGTATAGGCAACACGCCTCAAATAGCAAAGAAGTAACAATTGCAAATAGTGTTCAATGTTTCAAATGCAATCTAGGAGTCCATAAAGGATCTCTTTATTGGTCTTCCTAAAGTCCATAAGCTCACTCTCCTTAAGCATTGTTATTACCTGAAAATGAATGCTCGAAAATGTCAACATAACGTTGGTGAGTTCGTAGGTTTAAAGGAATACAAATGAGTTTGTTGTGCTCGAAAGAACATAGAATTTTGACCAACTTATCTTTAGCTTTTGTCATTAAGCTTCGAGCACAAAGTTGCTTAAAGAACATGCAAAGCTCAATTATAGGTGTTGAGATGGTCGAGTCTAAGTACGCTCGAACACCAATGGAAAGCAACCATTGCATCATTATATGATGTCGTGAGACTTCAGCCCTGCTATTTTGCTATCGTTATCGATTACTTTATGTTTGAAGTTAGAGCCAAAGCCATCAGGTAATTTGACACCCTTAATGAATTGACAAAAGTGTTTTCTGTCTTCATTTGAGAAAGAATACTTGGGATGAGGCTTCAAGACCTTACCATCCTTGGTTTCTTTGAGCCACAACTCTTCGCGAATGCCCCAATCTTTCAACACCATCCTTGCCTTATTAGTATCTTTTGATTTTTCCTTGTGCATTAGCAAAGTATTCAACAAACTCTCACAGACATTTTTCTCGATATGCATGACATCCAAATTATGTTTTAGCTTGAGTGAAGACCAATATTCAAGCTCGAAAAAAATAGAACGTTTAGTCCAATTCAACTCAACCTCTGCATCACGTTTTCTCTTCTTACCCCCATAAAGTCGATGTTTCCCCGGAAGATGATGCGGCAAGTTATCAAGTTCTTTTAAAATAGTAGCTTCGGATTTTCTTTTACGGGGAGATTCTGTCTAGAACTCGCCATTGAATGCCTTGCTCTTCCTCCATGCATGGTTCGTGGGTAGAAACTTCCTATGACCGACATAAGCAATTTTCCCCTGCACATGACAAGATGGAGTATCCCCCATACATGTAGGGCATGCTAAATAACCTTGGCCACTCCAACCAGACAAACTACTACGAGCAGGGAAATCATTGATAGTCTATAAAAGCATAGCACGCATTGTGAAGGAAGTTTTTGTAGCGGCGTCGTTTGTTTTGACTCCCTGAGACCATAAACTTTTCAATTCATCAATCAATGGCCTCAAAAAAACATCCATGTCCTTCCTAGGTGATCTAGGACCAAGAATTAACAACGTGAGCATGAATGTAGACTCTTTCATACATAGCCAAGGAGGCATATTGTATGTCGTCATTATGACCGACCACATGCTATAAGATACACTCATGTTTCCAAATGGATTGAAACCATCAGCAGCCAACCTTAACCTGACATTTTTGGGTTCACTAGCAAAATCTGGATACCTTGCATCAAAGTCTTTCCATGTTGTACCATCTACCGGGTGACGCATCTTACCAACTTCCGTAGACTGTCCAGTCGCATGCCAAGTCATCGATTGTGCAGTGTGTCTTGAGTTATACAAACGCTTTAGTCGTGGAGTCAAAGGAAAGTAACGCATCACCTTGTTAGGAACTTTCTTCCCCTTAGTGTTTTTATCTTTCCGTCTACTCGCAGAACAGGTCTTACATATTTCCTCTTCTTTGTCTTCGCCCCAGAATATACAGCAGTTGTTCCGACAAACATCAATCAATTCATAGCCTAACCCAACTGTTTTCATTTTCTTCTTTGCTTCATAGTGTGATTCAGAGATTTTAGCATCCGGAAATACAAATCTAAGATACTCTAGTAATTGGTCGAATGATGAATCAGCCCATTTATTAACTGCCTTCATGTGACTCAATTTCGCCAAAAAGTCCAACGCAGAAACCCATTTACTGCCAGGGTAAAGGTCAGTCTTGGCAAGTTTAAGCAACTCAGCAAGTTCATCGGTTGTGTTGTTTGGGTCATCAGTTGTGTTGTTTGGGTCGTTGGTTGTGTTCATTAGATCATTGGTTGTGTTCATTGGGTCATCGTTTGTGTTCATTGGGTCATTGGTATTTGTAGAGTGTTCATGGTCATGATTCTCCTGGCGAACATCGGCGATTAAATCATGCAATTGGCATGTCGCTCGAGGTATGGCATGTTCTACTGTCGATTGCAGAACAACTGGTTCGCCGTGGAACCTCCATATCTTGTAATGTTTGCTAAAACCATTTTCATGTATGTGAATTCGTATATCTTCAAGTGTTTGCCACTCAAAGTTATCACAAACCTCACATGGGCATCGACATTTACCACTGTTAGTCATGTGATCCTTACACCTCTCGATGAATATGGCAAGACCAGACCAAAACTTTTTATCCCTATGGTCTAAAGAAATCCAACTTTTATCGATCGACATTAGATTTGTTGTATTCATCACAATATACAACATTCATAATAATATACATGATAAAAGGCATACAAATCATATATAAAGTACTAAGGGATTACGTGTGGATTATGGCGACCGGTTTGTAACGGGGAGGTCGTCCTAACCCACTTTTTGAATGATTTGCTTATAACTGATTTACTATTTAAGAAAAATTCGGCAGCATTTCCCCTTAGCTCCCCAAATATGTACATAAAGCACATACTCATGGGAGCAAAGGGAAAATGTTTATCGAATTTTGCTAAAATAGTAAACTGGGAACTATCCGAAACATTCAAAAAGCAGTCCCAAACTGGGATCTATATCCTAAATGAGACGAAACATTCAAAAAGCAGTCCCAAACTGGGAACTATCCGAAATTAATTTCTATTATATTAATTTCGGACGGGTGACCTACGGTGTAAAATAGGGGAGATTTTTACTACTTATATGCATACATACACACATTATATCATACTTTAAATACATAAGAGATAGAGAAAGAAAGCTTACCACTGATAGAATTATACGCGAGGAAAGAAAGAAGAATCAAACACTGGAAAAAAAAAAAACTAGTTACTAGTTTATATAACATTTATCACCCTTACAAAAAAAAAAATAATAATAATAATTCTGATATGAAAAAAAAAAAAAAAAAAAATAGAAGTATTTAATATTCTAAATTTACTATTATATATAACTTTTATCAAATAAAATTATTATAATTTAACTAAATTAGGTTATACACATAATTATTCTAAGAAAAAACCCTTACAAAGAGGGAGAAGGAGAAACAGATTCAGACAGCAGCGGAGGTGAACGGCAACAGAAATGGTGGTGAACGGCAGCAGCAAAGGTGGGGAACGGCGGCGAAACAGGGGTGGAGGACGGCGGCGCAACAAACCTTAAATAAAACAAAACGAACCTTAACTAAAACAAATCAAAACTCATACAAACTTAAAATAAAACAAACCTTCTTATGGCAGTAGGGGTGGAGGACGACGGCGCAACAGCAGATTTCGGGGATGAGAGAGTGGCGGTCACTGGCGGTGGGTTGTGGTGGTTGTGGTGATGTGTTTCTTAAGGATTTTGGTGGGTTGTGGTGGTTATTTGATTAAAATCGCCGGAGGTGAAAAGTTGTGGTGGGCGAAAAGTGTTGTGGTGGTTATGAGTGATCTAGATCTCGATCAGCTTTATTTTACCTCCATTTTTTTTAGCCGCGACAATGTCGTCGCTGAAGGCCAAAAAAGTCGTGGCCATATGTCCCCCGCGAAAAAATAACCCTACCAACCATATTAATTTAATTTATTTAATTATATAAATATATTACTTATACTAATATGTAATGTATGATATTAATTAATTGTATTATCAATAGTTATCAAAAAAATTAATTATTTTATATTAATAGTTATTAAGAAAAAGAAGATTTATTAACATATAATTATATGTTAATTGTCAGATTAGAGAGAAAAGATTTTATAAATTTTCAAATTTAAAATTTGCTCTAATTTATGTTAGTTGTATAGTTACATGTTAATTGTATATTTACATGTAGTTTTATTTTTTATTGAATAATTAGATTTATGCCTGGGCGTTGCCCTAAAAAACGTAACGTTAATTGAACAAAAAACATCTTCAATTAATTTTCAAATGAAGATTTAATATAAGTTCGATCACAACCTATTATGAAACAGGATACATGTAGTTCCTTGAGAAGTCAAGTCTGTCGTGAGGGTTTTTGTAGAGAGAATAGAATGATAAATAAAATGTAGGTCGTATAATAATTTATAAAAGATTTTTAAGGATAAATAAATTATGATAATTAAAGAGGGCGTCCAAAATAATCAAAAAATAAAAATAAAAACAACAGAGGATTAATGAGGTGAGAGTTTTAGACTCAAGGAGGAATTAGGAGTGTCAAGTGTGTACCATCAACCCCCTCTTTTAATTATATTATAGATATATAAAGATTAATTAGATAACTATAAACTATTAGTTCAGTTGTCTTTTAATATATATATATATAAAGATTAATTATATCAATAATTTTGTAGGGCTTTTGGTATTGACTTTGGTTTAACATTAGTAAATCGTGTTAACTTTAGTTATTCGTGTAGCCCTAACATTCGTCTAGTTCATATTTGAGCCCAATATGTACACCAATTGCGGAAATAGTTTCAACGGGTTGTATTCTGTCTGTCTTTCATTCAAATGGGCCTATTGGGCTTCAAATAACGTTTGTTGTCATATTTGTGTATATAACTTGTTTATTAGGGACAATGTATATGTGTTTTTTTTCAACTAGGTGTATTAGGCTTCTAACATCGTTTGTTGTTTCCTTTGTATATATGTTTAGGCCATGTGTTTTCGTCTTTCACTCGAATCTCCTTATTATAATTAGTGATTACACTAAGACATTAAGCATGACATCTCTGTTAACGTTAATCATTTGGCTGGCCTTCTTTAAGTCGAATAGCCTCCTTTTGGACGACCGACATCGTTTGTTATCTCATTCGGCCTATTAGACCCAATATATCTTTCGTTGATTCGTATGGGCTCAATAAATGTATTATCATGAAACGAATCAATTCAACTCAATAACATTGCTAAATTCGTCACCAAATATTTGGCGGGAAAATTTAGCTTCGGCGGTAGGTAAATAAAATTGAAAAATTAATATAAAACAGTTGGCCGCGATTTTAGCGACGACATTTTCGTCACAAAATGTTTGGCGGAAAAATTTAGCTTTCGAGGGAACTAAAAAATCCAAAAAATTAAGAAAAAACATTTGGTGAAGACATTAGCGACGATTTTATCGTCGCCAAATGTTTGGCGGGAAAATTTGGCTTTAGAGGGAAAATAAAAAATAAAAAAAAAAAATTAAAAACATTTTGCTGCGACATTAGTGACGACTTTGTCGTCGCCAAATGTTTGGCGGGAAAATTTACCTTTGGTGAGAAAAAATAAATTAAAAAACCTTTGGCCGCGACATTAGCGACGAAAATGTCGTCGCCATATATTTTTCAAAAAGAAAAAGTTTTCCGGCTTAAACTTAATTCAAAAAGAAATGGGAAATACATTTGGCGACGACTTTAGCGATGACATTGTCGTCGCCAAATCTCTTTTTTGACTTTTGACTATTTTTTTGTCGTTTAGTGGACTTTTGGCGACGACGTGTCGCGGCCAAAAGTCTGGTCGCCAAAAGTCAAATTTTGTATGTGTGTAAAAGTAAAGTTGCTGATTGGAATTAATGTGTGTGTGTAAGACTTCCAAAAGTTATGATTCCTAAGGTTATGAGGGGTATTTATAGGCTAACTATACAATTATGCTAATTGTCATAATTAGCCCCTCAACCTTAGTAATCATATACCTATGACTTAACTACAAGAAAGTCCTTTAATCTAAATTACAATTTATCAGTATTTTGGATTTCTAACAAGTCTGCAGATCATAACTATTAGATTTGAAGTATATATCGTTTTGGAATCAAATTGCCTATTTTGTCACTTTGGAAAAATGCAGGTAATTGACTCATTTGGTGTTTGACTCATTTGGTGTGTGTTTGTATATTTGAATTGATAAACGATATGGAAGTTCTTGTTATGTTACGATATGTGTTTTTAGCCGCTTTGATGTTTGGTTTAAATTTTTGAGCAAGTATTTGTCTTAAAGGGTGTCAAAGACATTTCCTCTAACCCTCTTTAATGGTTATATGTTTGAATTGGGTCAAGTTTTTGTGACAGCTGATATCTTTTGTTTGAAAGTAGACATAATTAGCTTCACAACGATATATGATATGTCTAATTTGGTCAAAAGGAAAGTCATGAAAATGATCTTGTAATAAGGCTTTTGCAAAGGAAACAGATGTATGTACAACATTCGCCAAAAAATCTGCAGTTTAAGGCGGACGTCCGCCGTACCATCCGTCGTCGGTTGTCCTCACCACTCACTTTTTCCATAGTCTATATATGACTTTTCCGAGTCTTGAAATTTACATACTAGTCTAATAATATCATTTTTAAACATTCCATGTGTCATTGTTTGATTTGGAGTATCTTCATTTTTGACAGAAATTAGTCTATATTTTCAAAGTGTAAAAAAATTAAAAAATAAAAAATTGTCGAGTCAAGTTGGGTCTTTTCAATTGTTTCCAAAGGATCCAAGGTTCATATGGAGTGAAGAAGAAACCCCATTTCCAAAGGCTAAAGGTTTTTAATTGCGCTTGTATAACTACAAAAAAACATATGGTATTGATATTTCTAAGACACCTAAGACCTCAAAAGATGGTACTACCTAAGACACTTCTATGTCAATGGTGAAAGTCTTTGCAATACGTTCATTGGACTCGACTGAAATTAGTATGAGTGAATAATATACCAAGAACTGTTGAATTACTTATTTGGGTGATAATATAAATAAGTAAATGGCAATGCAATATTAAATACAAGTAAAGTAAACTAGTGAGACCAAGTTGTATTCTTTCAACGTATTTTATTTATTGTCTTAAATAAAATACAAAGTTGTTACGGAACCAAGATAATACAAAGATATGTAAATATCCTAACAACCTAGAATTACAATTGATCTACACTTAGATTGGAAATTCTCTTTAACAATCGAAACATTTAACGCTGTGAAATGATCCTTTTTTGCGATGGAGAGAATATCGCACAAGTTCGCCAAGAATATGCAACGTCAAATTATGCAAAGGTTCATTCTTGGATGTACAAATCCTAAAGCATGCTTGTTAAAGTACTAGGTAAATAGTACTTTAGCCAACCACCTTTATACACTTTTGTACTTTTATCATAGACAAATGGTATTGTCCGGATAATAGATTATAAAGGTAAAAAGTCTTTCTCGTAATTAGTGTAAAGCTTTGTAAGTACTTTACATTGGTGAACTTTCCAGTTTCGATTTGAGTAAAACGTTCACTAGGCTTTGCTGCCATGAATGTTTTCTTCCTTCCACTTGTTGTCTTCGACTTCAACTGGACTTCATTTTTGGTCAGATCTTGACTCGAGTGAAGTTCCAGTGGCATGACTGTACTGGCCACTAGACTTATATTATCTTTGGACAAATCTTCTAGACTCTAGTTTGTACCGGAGTCGCTCCAGTTTTGCTCGAAAACTAGCCTAACAGTATAAGTATGACACTTGAAAAGAGGAAAATACAAGAAGTGGATAATGAAAGACTAGATCTTAAATAAGAAAGATGAGAGTAATTAGGAATTAAAACACACGTATATATACTATAATAAATGTTAATCATTGAGGCAAAACTTCAGTAGCCTAGGAGACTCAGGTTCAAATCTTTAGGGAACAAGGTTTACTTTTATTAATGGTTGTACTGTTTGGCGGATTAATAAGAGGTTTTTCTCCCTCCGTGGTTCACTAAAAATTCAAATGACATCCTGCCGGGACGTAGGTGCCGATAAGTAGTACGAATATGCCCTGACCATTCAAATGTTAATAAAAAAAATGATGTGTATTGCATTCAAATAAAAAAAAAAACATATTATTATTTACATACTGGTAACAAACACCTCCTTATTAAGTCAAAACAAACACATCCATAATCTTTATATATAATAAAGAAGAATTGTCTATTTAACTATTTTTTGAAAAATATATGATGTGACATGTTTAAATTTTTTTCCAAAAAACTTTTATTTTGTTTATGATATATTAGTAACACTTTTAAAGATTAAATATTCCATTAAATGATTATATTAAATTTCTACTTTTTTGTTATAATCATAAAAATTTATTTTTATATAAAGAAATGTCACTTTATATTTTGTTAATGCAATAGTTATTCATGTTTATAAATTGTTATGTTAGTCAATTTAAGTATCTTCAAACCGAGTTATACTATATCAATTACAAAAATTACATTTTTTAGTTTTTTTTTAAATTTTAATTAAAATGCCCTGATAAAACCGGATTGATTAGCTAGTTTGTTATATTAAAGTTAATAAAGTTCCAAATAATCACCTCCTTATTTTATTAGTTTCTTTAAACATAAACATTAACTACATGTTATATTTCTAAGATTAATCTTAATCGAGTGTTAAGATCAAATGAAGATAACAAATAAATACATCCAAATACTTGGAAATGGAGCAGAAATGAGTATGAAATAATTTTCAATGGAGATAATGACACAAAAGTGTAACTAACTATAATTAAATGATTATGTAGTGTATTAACCTACTCGAGTGTTTTATGTAATATATGTACCTTTCATATTTTGGGTTATATCGTGTATACTTCCAAGTTGTAACTGGTAAGTACCATGTCACCTGCCACATCACTCAGCCAAGTCAAACACTTAATACCTACGTGGACTTACATATACATATTGTATAATATACATACGCAGATTATTAGTTACATGAGTCAAACGCCATTCCACTAGAAAAAACAACAAACATGTTATCAATTCAATTAAACAAAGATGCAGCACGCATTTCATGATAATGATGATGATGTTGAATAAATCTAGACCTTTGTTGCCGTCAGCGATGTAGCACCCATGTCTTGTCATTGGAGAAGTCGTCAGATTCCGGTGACCCATGAACCATTCCGGTGATTCTTTCCAGTTTCCGGTGACTATCGCCAGATTCCGGTAACTCTTTTCCGTTTCCGGTGATCCTCTTCAGATTCCGATGACACTTTTCCGACAAATTTTTAGTTTCCAATTATTCTTCTCCAATAATCTTGATTTACAAATTAAAAAATCAAAACCCATTTATATAAATCAAACACAAATATACAAAACTCATTTGTAGAACAAATCAATCGAATCAAAAATACAATCGATGCTTTCGATTGTGGTGAGGAGGGAACTGGCGACAACAATATTTTGATGATACGGTAAAAATAATAACCGATTATATATTTGTTGGTGGTGGGATTTGCAGATCCTGAAGGTTATATATTTGTTGCGGGTAGTGGTTGGGTGGTGACAGGAGAGTGGCCTGGTGGTGGTGGGATGATAACCCGTTGGAGAAATGAAGGGGGTCAAGAAAGATAGATTTACGCATATACAAGTATATATGATATATAGATATAGGTATAGATATATAATTATATAGATTAAGCATGTCGAAGGAGAAGCAAAGGTGGTCGGCCGTCCATTTGTTTTCTTTTTAGTGTTTTTCTTTTTTGTTTTATGATCCAAGTAAATAAATGAAATGATTACTGTAAGACCACGTCATTTTTACCATGTGAGTCATCATGCCATGTAGGTGAATTTTTAGATGAAAATGGGGTGGTAACCGGCTACATGTTTAGCCAGTCGTCTGTTACATCATATAGAATATGAAGGTACATACATTACATAGCCACTTTAGTAAGTCACTACACTATATAACTATTTGGTCATAGTTAGTTACACTTTGGTGTCATTATCCGTGATACCAGTTGGGCCAAACCAAACATGCATCATATGATTTTATTCAACTGAATGAAGTAATGATATAACATTTACAAAGGTAAATGTTGAACACAATGACATGTATACATAACGAAAAGGGGGTAGTGTCAAACTACACTTTGACATATATATTTACCTTTGAAAACACAGTAAATAACAAGATATAAACAAAAGTACGTAGAAATGAAAAAAATATACAAGACGGGGTAGTAAGGCGTATAGTATGTGCAAGATTCTTTACGTACATCTACCAGACGTGTTTAAAGCTTCCAATAAATTCCCAGTTGATGCAGAATGCCTGAAATGATCACCCAAAACAGTATCTTTGCAAATATAACGTATAGCAGAATTCCCACTCTTCTTGAATGCCAAACGTTGATGAAAATGTGTTTTTGAATCCAATATATCTGCATCCACTCAAAGGACAAAACAACGATGACAAATTTTTTTGTTGAAAAGAAATTTAACACTACAGAGCCAAAAAGAAAAAGTATGAAATCAAACAGATATGAAGCAATTCAGACTTAATTAGATCTTAAATTTCACGTCATCATTTTTGCATATGTTTGGATGCCTCATCTTTTGGAGTCTCCTTGATGACACGAGAATAATCCAAAATCTTATTGTATGTAACTGACTGCAAACTTTTAACAAAGCATCAGTTTTACATATGCATAGTTTTATACCAGAGTTCTTAACTCATGTTTACTACTTTAACCTCTCTCAATAATCCACAAAATTTGACTGGTGTTAGCAGGTTAGACCTTACGTCATCACTCGGTCATTCTGGGGAGGAAAAACAGTTAATAGACCTTACGTCATCACTCGGTCATTCTGGGGAGGAAAAACAGTTAAAACTAAACCTACACTGGCTTAAACCAATAGTAACCTATGTTCATGGGTTTACCACCCTGGTTTAGGGTACCCTGAACTCCTGAAGCGAATGGGGAGAGCGCAGCAAAAATGAAAAGCCCAAGAGTAAACGAAGCATGATTTCTATGCCAAGTGTAAGCCTTAAACTGCTAGCGCAGTTAACCTTAACCCACCTAATTACTCAGTTTATATGGTTCTTGGTGAAATCTAATTTAAGATGGTTTTCAGGTGGATGGTGAATATGTCAAACCAGACCAACTCTGACCAATTAACCACATAGACCAAATAACGCACCTGATTAACACATCTGAAATTTAACGTCTTGATCATAGGAGACATAATATTTACCATCATACCGTACAACAATTACTATATGATAATCCGTCACCACTCACCCATAATGCTACCTTTAGTCTTCACAAATAAAAAAAAAATAACCAGATAATCCTTAGAAAAGTAATTTGGACCATGGGTTGTTGGAGAACAGTATGATTACTTTTTGTGGTAGCAAATCGTATAAGTTCTTTTCCCGTCAAATGCGGTGTCGCTTTCATTTCTCTTCTAATCTTCTATGAAAAGATTCTGTCTAGTATCATAGAGACAACTACATAGATTGATAATTTTCATTTTCTTGTTTCATGGATATGTTTCGTTTAAGAAATTTTGACTTGGAGCTTACCAATGTATGATGGGGATAATCATAATACCAGCCATTGATAAATCCTTCGAAGATGCCTTCAGCCGCCATAACATATACAAGCATTGCATTCTTTCCAATCCATTCCAACGGTAGAAACATATATCTCAAACTCCATATATCAACCTAGAAGTGGAGTCCCCTGCTTTAGGATGTTGGATAACTCAAAGGAATACATTTCTTGTAAACAAACCAAATTACAATTGAATCAAGTGTGGCAAATAGGCGGGCCAGGGAGGTTAAGTTACACGCGTATTCTGCTCCAGGTTCAGGTCAAAGGATTTGGTAAACACTTAATACATTTTCTAACTTCATACATATATAATTATTGTACTAAATCAGATTACAAAACCTTATAATCACAACAGTAGTTTAATTTTCTTTCATAAACAAACTTATGAGTCTCTTGTGCATGTGAACACACTTAAGAGGCCTTTTAACCTGCTCAACCAATGAACGTGGTTCCTTACTTGTAAAACTCATTAGCCTAAACTGTTGTATTTTATAAAGTTGATTTTTTTTTACTTTACAAATTGTTTCAGCTTTTATACTCTTCACATCGTTTAAGCATAGTTATCAATGTTTTGAACACAATTAAAAATTTAATATCAGTTCTGAGTTTAACTTATATATTCCCTTAATTCTCTTTACTTATCATCTTCACCGAAAATGTCAATTTCCCACTCTTCAAAAATCAGGTTATCATGCATATCCATCATGGAAATGGCTACTTATTTGATATTTGAAATCTCTGTAAGTTAAAAGATTTAAGATTAAGAATCTATAACTCATTTACCAGTTAAAAAGTCAAGAGTAACTTATTTTTGAGAGGGAAGTAGCATATCAATTGCATAGATATATATAACTAACACATTAGTACATTACCATAAGATAAATCAATGAGAAGACCAATGCTGCTGCCCCTGAAGTCACACAAACGTAGCTGAATGTATACAACTGTTTATTTAGAGGAATTGCTGCATAAACCAAGGTATGTAAAGTGAGACTAGAGAAAGCTGGAGATGACAGAATAGCAGGTTAGGTATTGGCCAATATGGACAACTTTTGGTACAGGTCGAAGTTTAGTGTGATAAAACATTGATACTAATCACAGGGATGAAAAAAGCTCATTTTTAACGGCAGGGATGAAACGTGTTTTTCTGAAAAACCACAGGGACAAAATTTGTACTTCTCCCAATAAAAAACTATAATATTCTATCCTTTTTATACAACTGTTTAGGAGTAGGTATGCAATAAAGATAAACTTTCACTTGCGTGCTACCTTTAATGAGTAGATACTAATCAACTAAATCAACTATATGAATAGCAACTAATCAACTACATCAAATATCTAGTTCATTTTCAGGATACAGACCATCTGTGAAATTCAGAACAATTCCCAACATAACAAGGACAACACCCATTACACTCCAATGCCTCAGCCTAGATGAGTGAACCTGAAACCGTGCAGAAATAATGTCAATTAAAAAGCAAGAAAAACAATACACATTTTTTTAGCCAAAAAAGAGGTCTAGCAAGGCAAAACCTATATAATTTAAAAACTGAAATTAATATCACTTGTAATTTTTGGCGCCGATACTTATGAATGTAGCAACTGTTTCAAACTGCAATTTATTCTCAATTTTTAAAAAGAAAACATGATAGATCAATTTTGTGTTTGAAGTTGATTCTTGACCTTGAAGATCAAACTGTGCCACTCTTTTGGTTAAGTTGGAAGAAATGAACCAACCTTCATCTGTATGAGTACATGCCCAAAGTGCACACCGATAATTGTAGACAAAATAGCAGAGATAGAGCTGTATAACATAAAGTTGTGTAAACATTGATGATCATATATGACATACTGCTAACAGAAGATAGAGGTTCGAAGCCTCAAATCTAAGGTGGCAAAACGGGTGAGTTGGGTTATTTGTCATAACGGGCCTTGGTTAAAATGGTAATACTTAGTAATGGGTTGAAACTTGAAACTGGTTAAACCGTGCTCCAAACTCACACCGGTCTTTCTTTTTAAAATTCATACATAATTTATGAGTAAACTATTATAAATCTTGTAGTTTATAGTATTGAATTGTGATTTGATAGGGATTACAAGAGGTTATATTTATAGAGTAGCTTAACCTAATACATGGAAACTAATACTATGGAAACTTAATATATATAAACTAATATATCTAATAGCTTGACTACTGAAATTAGATTAACAATAAACTTCTAATTTTA
Source organism: Erigeron canadensis (assembly GCF_010389155.1). Classification (NCBI taxonomy): domain Eukaryota; kingdom Viridiplantae; phylum Streptophyta; class Magnoliopsida; order Asterales; family Asteraceae; genus Erigeron; species Erigeron canadensis. Next base: position 13,639,306 of record NC_057767.1, on the reverse strand, counting down.
AAAAACATAAATGAGATTTTATGCATTTTGAATAGTTAAATACACTTGGGTTGACTTCAACCAGTTCAACCCATATAACCCCTCTGCCTTTAAGGTAGATTGACATCTCTTACTAATACCCACGCATTTGTTCTTACTTGTCCAGTACAAACTATAATCTACTAAATTATAGGCAGTCTGACTTATTTTCTAAATAATCTTAAGATAAATCTAATACAACTTGACTTTAAACATGGGCAAGTGGGAAAAAAGTTTCTTGTAAAATCTTTTAAGTTGTCCCTCAGTTATAATTCTACCCCTCACAACTAAAAGTAGACCTGAGAATTCCTTCAGGTTCAAAAGGTGCCCAACACCAAGACGGAGCATCCTTTTTGAAAGGACCCTCATACGGGGATCCAGCGGTGCAAGCCTGCCATTGCAATAAAAAAAAAAAAAAAACTTGGAACCTTTATCAAATATAAGTAATAAGTAATGCATAATAAAACATACAAAAATTTAGTAATCTAAAAGCCAGAGGTGAAAATTTTAAACGATTCGCATATAAATGGTTTTCTTTGGGTGGTTTTTACATCAAACAGTTTATATTGGTTGAATGGGTCAAATGAGTTTTGCATCGCCTATAATCTAGTATTATTGCATACGATCTCCTATATATGTTTATTTATAGATGTAATTCATTTGCCTTTCTTTGGAGCCTTAAGACATCACAAAATTTTTTTGCGGGTTAATGCAACCCGACTTGTAATGTACCAACTCATACTGAAAAAGAACCCGATTCAACCTGAAGCATTTTGTCACATTACCCAACCCGCTTACCTGCACAGGAATCTTGCCACCTTTTGTGACCAGATGAGCATGAAAAAATATAACAAAAGAAAGTGAAATCGACTATCTGGTCACCTTAGATCTCTTCCAAGCAGGATGCTGATACATATGATTAATTCCAAGAACTTGTCTGTCAATATAACCCACGGCATTACACGGTGGATCAAGATTTCCTCTCATGTCACAGGTTACCTGAGATTTACAGAAAAGGTATGAAATATGTCGACACAAAAGTAGGGAAGATGATTTAATTAATGAAAATGTCAAGATCAGATGTGGTAGGTAATGACCATTCAGAAATTATAAAGGGTCATAATCTAGTAACGGTCCTAACAGGTCAGTTTGAACTGTTTTATTATACTTTAGAATCAAAAACTCAATCCATTTGACCCATTTCGATTAATCTATATCGACCCATTAATAAGTAAATGTCTCAAAATTCGCCCCTAAAAATTTTAAAGAACTAAATCTCTCTCTAGTGTGACGCCTAAGAGAATACTCTTGAAGATACACACTAAATAGTCAAGTACCAAAATCAGACAGTGTTTGATCTATCATGAGTAGCAAAAATGATAAAAGAAGAACCGTAGACTTAAGAAACACACGCTAAAGTAATTTCTATAAAATATCTTGACATAAATTTACCGACTTTAATTTAATTTGAAAAAAAAAATGAATATTAGCTTTTGGTGACAATAACTGAAACCTATGCCAAAGAAGACAAACAAAAAAAGTTTGTGTTTAAATTAAACTAATGAACTTGACCTCAAAGTCAAGATGAATCTCTTTTCGTTGTGAGAGTGAGTGGTACATACCGTTAATATTTTTCCATAATCAGCACTTTTGGTATTGTTGACTTTGAACTGCCAACTGGGGACATAAGTTCCATATAGAACTGCCAAGTAAACTATGATAACACAAGCTCCGAGTAGCCTGCAATCGTGACATTTAAACACGGTGGTCATTCTAAAAAATCAGTGAGAGGTTTCAGATGGGTTTTATAAAGGGTCAAATACTGTAACTTTTTCATATCTGTTGGTCGTATTGGGTTGACCAAAAACACTTTTGGAAAAGATGATGCAAGAGGTTTTATAGATTTAAAATCCATTTTCTACAAAGCTCGACCCATTTACCTTGTCTATTGTTTAACTAATATCTTTACCTGTTGGACATTTAACGTAAAACAAAATGCAAATCCATTTGTTTCACAAGTAAATAGAACAAAACTACATCTGAATGACAGATACCAGTGCCAAAAGTACAGCTTGTATATAGAAAAACGTCCATGTGGTAGTTCCTTGGCTTGTGCACCTTGAGTTGCAATTTCTAACATTCCAACAATGAAATATGCAAGAGCAATTCTCTAGAAAAATATAAAATTTAACAAATCATCACACTTAATAAAGGATACCAATCAGTGACTGCCTTACAAAAGATTCTACTCATTACTATTACCTGAAGTATACCACACCACCTTATATACTTCATGTCAACACCATATGATAGTTTGTCAGGAGCATGTGAGTAACCACCTATGACAATACATGAGTTCAGAACAGCATAACTAAACTCCATCGGCTCAATGGAAATATTATTGAATAAAATAAAAACAGATCCATATAAAATTGCATAAATATGGAGCAAGTACATCTAAAATAATTTGATTCCTTTACAGTAATCATTCGGTCACTTTCTCCTGATTATATAGTCCATGCTGATTGTTCTAGAAGTTTAAAGACTATTACAAGCCTATTTTTTTCGAACATTTAGTCGATATACGACATCAGGGAAACCTCACCGTTTAATGGTGAAGCCTTGCACGTACTTTAGACAATGAGATATTGACCATGGGCCATTACAAGTATTCAGAGGGAAAAACCTCAAGGTTTACCATCCCTAAGGATCGAACTCAAGACTTTGGGTAAAAGCACGAGTGTCTCTCACCAGCTGGGCTTGACATCATTGAATTCGATTTGCATTTTGTTTCATCTAAAAGGATCAAATGGGTGTTATTACGTATTTGAAAACAAAGGAGCACAGGTCAAACAAGATGCAAGTCGCCCCATGTCTATCTTCAATGCATACACCTCCTAAATGCATTTGTTTAAGGATTTAGTTACTATTGAGATTATAATTTTTTAGGTTTTTATAATCATAGTAGGGATAAAAAAGAATTGTCAAAGCAGAAACGAAGGAGTTTGTGGGAACCAGCCCGGCCCTGTATTGGGTCAGTTTCAACCCATAATTACCGAACCAGCCCTTCTTGTCACCTGTAGTTCCTCCCATTTCAACAATAATTCTAAGTTCAACTCCCTTTTCACATTAAGCTTAACTCTTTAAGTCTATACTTGCCATAACTGTATATATTCTTTAGGAATTCTTACTTGCTATAGAACAACACAAAAACAAGGAGCACAGTGAACTGCCTGATTTATGACACAATAATAGGCACTTGTATCTAGGATTTAAAGTGTGCAATCGGCTGCAAGGTGACCAGGTGATTGTCGATATGAATTTAGAAACACAACTTGGGATGCTGAGCAGTATTATTCCAAGGAAAGTAAGTACCAGAAATCGATTCATTGGCGTAATAACTGAAGAATACGAGCTTTATTAAAAAGCTTCTGACCACTTGATGATTTAGATTATTAATGAACAAAGTAGCTAATGTAGCCCATAGATATGCCCACAGGCGATGGGTGAGTGGATTAACCTGTAAACCGTTCTGACCAGGATTGTTTTCACTACTTATCAGACCCGCCAATTAAACAAAGTCAGGTCAAGTGGTTTAGCCAATAAGGTTGACAAGATTGATTTGTCCACTTATACAAATGTTGGAGAAAATAATTTACTTGTTGTAAAAGAACCTTGAGAATACTCAAAAGGTCATGTGGTGTGCGCATACCTATATATATATCGATTTTATAAAGTAAAAATGAGTACTCGAACTCTTGAGGAAGCACACACAAACTAGAGATAAGAAATGAAAATAAGAAGTGACCTTGTAACAGAAGACCCCAAAAGATGAGTTTTAGTGTCCTAAGTATCACCTTTTTAGCGGCAAGGGACCTATCAGGTATTCTCTGCAACCAAGAAAGAATTTATATACATAAGCATGTATCTGTATATATATACACACATGAAAAACCATATGCAGACCTTGAGAGCGAGTGCGATGGAAATGCCGACAATAAACAAAAAGAAAGGCATCACAAAATCAGCAAGGTTGCAGCCGTTCCAAGGCGCATGCCCGATCATAGGCCATTCTCCACCAGCATCATCAACCAAAATCATCAACTACAATGCAATGCCTTTTCTTTTATCAATCATCATCCCAATTGAACATGTCAAACAACCAAATATAGTACTAATAGTAATAAAAAAAATGGAATTTGTTTTTACTAACTTCAATTATGATTCATGGGATAATACAAGTTAATATGGAACCCATTCATCATATGAGGTAAAATTCTTACTCTAGTTAATTTTCAATTAACAAATAGTAGTATTAGTACTAGCATATGTATGTATATATGATACTCTACCACGACAGTAAGGCCTCTGAAAACATCAACGGAAGCAACACGCTTGTTGTTGTTATTGTCAGCAGCGGCCGGGATGTCAGCAAGCTGGTGATGACGGCCCTCATAAACTTTAATTTCGTCATCAGCCATGTCCGTACAACAAGCAGAAATGAATTCAAGTCAAACTTGACCTAGGCTTCACTCACTCAATCTTACATGAGAGAGAGATGTCGATATGATTATGTAAGGGACACACATACAAAATTTGACTTTTGGCGACCAGACTTTTGGCCGCGACACGTCGTCGCCAAAAGTCCACTAAACGACAAAAAAATAGTCAAAAAAATCGCCAAAAGTTCACTAAACGTCAAAAAAATAGTCAAAAGTCAAAAAAGAGATTTGGCGACGACAATGTCATCGCTAAAGTTGTCGCCAAATGTATTTCCCATTTCTTTTTGAATTAAGTTTAAGCCGGAAAACTTTTTCTTTTTGAAAAATATATGGCGACGACATTGTCGTCGCTAATGTCGCGGCCAAAGGTTTTTTAATTTATTTTTTTTAATTTATTTTTTCTCACCAAAGGTAAATTTTCCCGTCAAACATTTGGCGACGACAAAGTCGTCACTAATGTCGCAGCAAAATGTTTTTAATTTTTTTTTTTAATTTTTTATTTTCCCTCTAAAGCCAAATTTTCCCGCCAAACATTTGGCGACGATAAAATCGTCGCTAATGTCTTCACCAAATGTTTTTTCTTAATTTTTTGGATTTTTTAGTTCCCTCGAAAGCTAAATTTTTCCGCCAAACATTTTGTGACGAAAATGTCATCGCTAAAATCGCGGCCAACTGTTTTATATTAATTTTTCAATTTTATTTACCTACTGCCGAAGCTAAATTTTCCCACCAAATATTTGGTGAGGAATTTAGCAATGTTATTGAATTGAATTGATTCGTTTAACGATAATACATTTATTGGGCCCATACGAATCAACAAAAGATATATTGGGTCTAATAGGCCGAATGAGATAACAAACGATGTCGGTCATCCAAAAGGAGGCTATTCGACTTAAAGAAGGCCAGCCAAATGATTAACGTTAATAGAGATATCATGCTTAATGTCTTAGTGTCATCACTAATTATAATAAGGAGATTCGAGTGAAAGACGAAAACGCATGGCCTAAACATATATACAAAGGAAACAACAAACGATGTTAGAAGCCTAATACACCTAGTTGAAAAAAAAACATATACATTATCCCTAATAAACAAGTTATATACACAAATATGACAACAAACGTTATTTGAAGCCCAATAGGCCCATTTGAATGAAAGACAGACAAAATACAACCCGTTGAAACTATTTCCGCAATTGGTGTACATATTGGGCTCAAATATGAACTAGACGAATGTTAGGGCTACACGAATAACTAAAGTTAACACAATATACTAATGTTAAACCAAAGTCAATACCAAAAGCCCTACAAAATTATTGATATAATTAATCTTTATATATATATATATATTAAAAGACAACTGAGCTAATAGTTTATAGTTATCTAATTAATCTTTATATATCTATAATATAATTAAAAGAGGGGGTTGATGGTACACTTGACACCCCTAATTCCTCCTTGAGTCTAAAACTCTCACTTCATTAATCCTCTGTTGTTTTTATTTTTATTTTTTGATTATTTTGGACGCCCTCTTTAATTATCATAATTTATTTATCCTTAAAACTCTTTTATAAATTATTATACGACCTAAATTTTATTTATCATTCTATTCTCTCTACAAAAACCCTCACGGCAGACTTGACTTCTCAAGGAACTACATGTATCCTGTTTCATGATAGGTTGTGATCGAACTTATATTAAATCTTCATTTGTAAATTAATTGAAGATGTTTTTTGTTCAATTAATGTTACGTTTTTTAGGGCAACGCCCGGGCATAAATCTAATTATTCGGTTCGGTTTAAAACCGAAAAAACCAAATATGAAAAACACAAATTTATCATTTCTTTTTGTCTAAGTTGTGATTGACCAAAATAGGTTCATAATTTTAATTTTCACCAAAGTAGTAAATTTAAACCATATGGATAAACAAATAATATAAGTGAAACTATTAAACTCTTGTTTGTCATCATTATTAAAAATTATTCATCAAAATTGAATTTGTCTAATTTCATAAAAAAGTTAATATGATAAACAAATAGATATATAAAGTAAAAAATACATTAATAATTGTCTATAAAAAAAAGATACGAATTAAATATTTTTAATATTACATAATAGTAATATAAGTTATTCGGTTTTTTCGGTTTAACCAAGTTCATTATCTTTTACCCATAACCAAACCAAAATCCGAATATATAATTCGGTTTCGGTTACAAACCAAACCCAAAACCAAATTCAAAAACGGTTTGGTTTTTTTCGGTTTTTTAAACGGTTCGGTTTACAGTTTAACCGGGTAAAAACCAAACCGTGAACACCCCTATGTAAATATACAATTAACATGTAAATATACAACTAACATAAATTAGAGCAAATTTTAAATTTGAAAATTTATAAAATCTTTTCTCTCTAATCTGACAATTAACATATAATTATATGTTAATAAATCTTCTTTTTCTTGATAACTATTAATATAAAATAATTAATTTTCTTGATAATTATTGATAATACAATTAATTAATATCATACATTACATATTAGTATAAGTAATATATTTATATAATTAAATAAATTAAATTAATATGGTTGGTAGGGTTATTTTTTCGCGGGGGACATATGGCCACGACATTTTTGGCCTTCGGCGACGACATTGTCGCGGCTAAAAAAAATGGAGGTAAAATAAAGCTGATCGAGATCTAGATCACTCATAACCACCACAACACTTTTCGCCCACCATAACTTTTCACCTCCGGCGATTTTAATCAAATAACCACCACAACCCACCAAAATCCTTAAGAAACACATCACCACAACCACCACAACCCACCGCCACTGACCGCTGCCCTCTCATCCCCGGAATTTGCTGTTGCGCCGCCGTCCTCCACCCCTACCACCATAAGAAGGTTTGTTTTATTTTAAGTTTGTATGAGTTTTGATTTGTTTTAGTTAAGGTTTGTTTTGTTTTATTTAAGGTTTGTTGCGCCGCCGTCCTCCACCCCTGTTTCGCCGCCGTTCCCCACCTTTGCTGCCGCCGTTCACCACCATTTCTGTTGCCGTTCACCACCGCTGCTGTCTGAATCTGTTTCTCCTTCTCCCTCTTTGTAAGGGTTTTTTCTTAGAATAATTATGTATATAACTTAATTTAGTTAAATTATAATAATTTCTTTGATAAAAGTTATATATAATAGTAAATTTAGAATATTAAATACTTCTATTTTTTTTTAATTTTATTTTTTTTTCATATTAGAATTATTATTATTTTTTTTTTGTAAGGGTGATAAATGTTATATAAACTAGTAACTAGCCTTTTTTTTTTTTAGTGTTTAATTCTTCTTTCTTTCCTCGTGTATAATTCTATCAGTGGTAAGCTTTCTTTATCTACCTCTTATGTATTTAAAGTATGATATAATGTGTGTATGTATGCATATAAGTAGTAAAAATCTCCCCTGTTTTACACCGTAGGTCACCCGTCCGAAATTAATTTAATAGAAATTAATTTCGGATAGTTCCCAGTTTGGGACTGCTTTTTGAATGTTTCGTCTCATTTAGGATATAGATGCATATAAGTGGTTTACTATTTAAGCAAAATTCGATAAACATTTTCCCTTTGCTCCCATGAGTATGTGCTTTATGTACATATTTGGGGAGCTAAGGTGAAATGCTGCCGAAATTTTTTTTAAATAGTAAATCAGTTATAAGCAAAACATTCAAAAAGTGGGTTAGGACGACCTCCCCGTTACAAACCGGCTGCCATAATCCACACGTAATCCCTTAGTACTTTATATATGATTTGTATGCCTTTTATCATGTATATTATTATGAATGTTGTATATTGTGATGAATACAGCAAATCTAATGTCGATCGACAAGAGTTGGATTTCTTTAGACCATAGGGATAAAAAGTTTTGGTCTGGTCTTGCCACATTCATCGAGAGGTGTAAGGATCACATGACTAACAGTGGTAAATGTCGATGCCCATGTGAGGTTTGTGATAACTTTGAGTGGCAAACACTTGAAGATATACGAATTCACATACATGAAAATGGTTTTAGCAAACATTACAAGATATGGAGGTTCCACGGCGAACCAGTTGTTCTGCAATCGATAGTAGAACATGCCATACCTCGAGCGACATGCCAATTGCATGATTTAATCGCCGATGTTCGCCAGGAGAATCATGACCATGAACACTCTACAAATACCAATGACCTAATGAACACAAACGATGACCCAATGAACACAACCAATGATCTAATGAACACAACCGACGACCCAAACAACACCACTGATGACCCAAACCACACAACCGATGAACTTGTTGAGTTGCTTAAACTTGCCAAGACTGACCTTTACCCTGGCAGTAAATGGGTTTCTGCGTTGGACTTTTTGGCGAAATTGAGTCATATGAAGGCAGTTAATAAATGGGCTGATTCATCATTCGACCAATTACTAGAGTATCTTAGATTTGTATTTCCGGATGCTAAAATCTCTGAATCACACTATGAAGCAAGGAAGAAAATGAAAACAGTTGGGTTAGGCTATGAATTGATTGATGTTTGTCAGAACGACTGCTGTATATTCTGGGGCGAAGACAAAGAAGAGGAAATATGTAACACATGTTCTGCGAGTAGATGGAAAGATAAAAACACTAAGGGGAAGAAAGTTCCTAACAAAGTGATGCGTTACTTTCCTTTGACTCCACGACTAAAGCGTTTGTATAACTCAAGACACACTGCACAATCGATGACTTGGCATGTGACTGGACAGTGTACGGAAGTTGGTAAGATGCGTCACCTGGTAGATGGTACAACATGGAAAGACTTTGATGCAAGGTATCCAGATTTTGCTAGTGAACCCAGAAATGTCAGGTTAAGGTTGGCTGCTGATGGTTTCAATCCATTTGGAAACATGAGTGTATCTTATAGCATGTAGCCGGTCATAATGATGACATACAATATGCCTCCTTGGCTATGTATGAAAGAGTCTACATTCATGCTCACGTTGTTAATTCCTGGTCCTAGATCACCTGGGAAGGACATGGATGTTTTTTTGAGGCCATTGATTGATGAATTGAAAAGTTTATGGTCTCAGGGAGTCAAAACAAACGACGCCGCTACAAACACTTCCTTCACAATGCGTGCTATGCTTTTATGGACTATCAATGATTTCCCTGCTCGTAGTAGTTTGTCTGGTTGGAGTGGCCAAGGTTATTTAGCATGCCCTACATGTATGGGAGATACTCCATCTTGTCATGTGCGGGGGAAAATTACTTATGTCGGTCATAGGAAGTTTCTACCCACGAACCATGCATGGAGGAAGAGCAAGGCATTCAATGGCGAGTTCGAGACAGAATCTCCCCCTAAAAGAAAATCCGAAGCTACTATTTTAAAAGAACTTGATAACTTGCCGCATCATCTTCCGGGGAAACATCTACTTTATGCGGGTAAGAAGAGAAAACGTGATGCAGAGGTTGAGTTGAATTGGACTAAACGTTCTATTTTTTTCGAGCTTGAATATTGGTCTTCACTCAAGCTAAAACATAATTTGGATGTCATGCATATCGAGAAAAATGTCTTTGAGAGTTTGTTGAATACTTTGTTAATGCATAAGGAAAAATCAAAAGATACTAATAAGGCAAGGATGGTGTTGAAAGATTGGGGCATTCGAGAAGAGTTGTGGCTCAAAGAAACCAAGGATGGTAAGGTCTTGAAGCCTCATCCCAAGTATTCTTTCTCAAATGAAGACAGAAAACACTTTTGTCAATTCATTAAGGGTGTCAAATTACCTAATGGCTTTGGCTCTAACTTCAAACATAAAGTAATTGATATCGATAGCAAAATAGCAGGGCTGAAGTCTCACGACCATCATATAATGATGCAATGGTTGCTTTCCATTGGTGTTCGAGCGTACTTAGACTCGACCATCTCAACACCTATAATTGAGTTTTGCATGTTCTTTAAGCAACTTTGTGCTCAAAGCTTAATGACATCTGACATGACAAAAGCTAAAGATAAGTTGGTCAAAATTCTATGTTCTTTCGAGCAAATATTTCCCCCGTCCTTTTTTGACATAATGATTCATTTGGTTATGCATTTGCCCGTAGAGGCCATTCAAGGTGGGTCTGTTTACATGAGGTGGATATATCCATTTGAAAGGTACATGAAAAAGTTGAAGAATTATGTCAGGAATAAAGCTAGACCCGAAGGGTCTATTGCAGAGGGGTATGTTGTAGATGAAGCATTAACTTTCTGTTCAAGGTATTTTGATGGAGTACAAACCAGTTTAATCGACCCGACAGAAATGAGGATGCTCCAACCCTCGCATGTGAATTGTCTTCAATTCGGTATGTAAACCTATCTCTCAAGGTGTAGATGCAGATTCATTGTGACAATCGCAACATAGATTTGATTATCGTTTATGTTTTTAGGAACTTGTATGTAATCATTTAAATAAGAACTTGTGTTGATATTTAATAATTACGTTTGAACTTCAATATTATATCTGTTTATGTTTTGTATTGTGTTTGTGTGTTATATATTGTTTTGCAGGTACAAGAACATAGAATCAAGGTTTATAAGTGTCATAGAACACTTAAACGATGATTGGATGTTATGTACGAGCCAAACAAAGTCAAACAAAGAACAATGGGTCGTCCCTCGTGCTGACGTCATCAGCATGAAGGATCAGCCTTATGCTGACGTCAGCACGAGGCAGATCGGTTTGTTTATTGTTTCGGGCCTAATACGTAATTAAGGCCTAAGCCCGCACGATCCAATACTTAACTAGTATAAATACAAGACCTAATCTACGAAATTAGGTTAATTATTGACGAATTCTTGAGAGTTATTCACGAATTTACGAGCTAAGGTTATTTGTTCCTTCGTGTGTTCTTCTACACGAACCACAAGCCTTGTGCATCTCCTTGGGTTGATTAATTACTTATTAATTAACAAAAGGCAATAGCAATTTAGTTATCTCAAGAGGATTCCGCACTCTTGACATAACGAATCACATCTTATTACTGTCCATGCAACGATAGGGCACCTTACAAGTGGTATCAGAGCCCTAAGGTTGATTACCAGAAGGTTTAAGATTGTTTGATTCGCTATTGATTGCAAAATCAATTCGAAATTCGTGTTTTTGTTCAAGTTCGTGCTCTTCTTTGTGTTACTTCGTGAATACGTCAGCACGAAGTGAACTTCGTGTTCGTGATAACGTCATCAGTTAACTTCGTGTTAACTTCGTGCTACGTCAGCGCGAATCACTCTTCGTGACTTAGGTCGTGACTTGTGTTTCGTACTTCGTGCTTCGTGCCACGTGTACTTCGTGCTTAGTGTACTTCGTGCCACGTGTACTTTGTACTTCGTGCCACGTGTACTTCGTGCTTCGTGTACTTCGTGCCTCGTGTACTTCGTGCCTCGTGTACTTCGTGCTTAGTGTACTTCGTGCCACGTGTCCTTCGTGCTATACAAACTAAGTAGTTTTTCGTTTTACTTGAATTCAAAAGATTCGAAATGACTACCATACCAGCTGCCGCAAACTCACCCAATGCCTTACTTATCAGCCAGATGATCATGCATGATCATGAGGTTGGTCGGGGTAATACACCTCCAAAGCTTTTCGGTATGGAAAATTATTGGATGTGGAAGAGACGTTTTGAAGACTACATTCGTCTCACTGACATGGAAATGTGGCTAGTAATAACTCAAGGTTTTGATTGGCCTTCATATGAGTAGAACGGAGTGATCAGTAGGTATACTTATGCTGATATGCCTATTGAAGAACATAAAAGATACGCTGTTGAGGGAAAGGCATTGTCTACTCTTACTATGGCCTTGCCTCAAGATAGTGTACATCTGTTTAAAAAGTACACTACTTCAAAGGATTTATGGGATGCTCTTGAAAGATATTGTGAGGGCGATGTAACTTTGAAGAAAAATCGTATCAAGCTTCTCAAGCGTCAGTATGAAGCCTTTAATGGACTGAAAGGGGAATCTCTTGACGAGATTATTATTCGATTCAGTCATTTGACCACTGAGTTGTCATACTTTGAAGTTGTTTATCCTCAAACTGAGCTAGTTGATAAGTTTCTGGATTCACTGCCTAAGACTTGGACTGATTATGTTCATCAACTTCAAGATGATCAGGAATACAGTACATGGGATTTTGAGAAGGTAGTCTCCAAGCTGAAGAACAGAGACATGAAGAGAAGGATTAAAGACACTCACTCGGATTTTACACAAGATCCATCCTTATATCATGCTAAGTCTGTTCATTTAGCAAGCTCCAGCTCTAGAAACAACGCATTTCTAAGTGGTGCAGAAGCTACACCAATAGTAGATGCTGAAGGTATTGCCGGATATGTGGCTTATGACAATACAAATGTCAAGAGTAATGTACAATCTTTTCATTCTATGCCAATGAGTATGAGTTCTGCAGAAGGAAGAATGAGTGTTTACTCAGCCTTTTGTAATGCTCATGAAGCATTTATTGGAGGAAAGGTTACTGATCCTGCAGTAATTGATGAGGATTACAATCAAATATATCCTGATGATTTGGAAGAAATGGATCTACAATGGCAGCTTACTATGCTTACTATTAAGGTCAGAAGATTCACTCAGAGAACTAGGAGACCTATAGGTAATGGCACTAAAGGCTTTGACAAATCCAAGGTGAAATGTTATAATTGCGATGGATTTGGTCATTTTGCAAGAGAGTGTCAACGACCTAAGAGGATTGATAATACCGTTGTTGGTCGTCAAAATTACAATCAAGGCGGTATTACTCCAAATAATCATAAGACGCAAGCAATGATTACATATCCTGTTACTCCACAACAGCCAGTTTCGTCACCATTTTCGGATTCAAAGGCTGTTGTTGTTCAAAATCCAGATGGTACTTATCAATGGGATACACAATCCGATGATACCTCGAATCATGCCTACATGGTAGAATTATATGATGAGGTAGCTGCAACGATTGATTATGCTGTGTACTCAAGTGAAAAAAGTGCATCTGAGATAGTACAGAAGAATATGTGTAATGTTGCTGAAACAGTAAGATCTAAGAGTGAACAAATGACTGTAGTAAAAGCATCTGAAGAAAAGGAAGAGTCATCAAATCCTGCTGATGACATTTCCATGAAGAGCAATGAAGAGCAGATGAAGAATTTCGTGATACCCGAAGGTATGACAACTGAAGACTTTGTTGCATACATGGCAGATTGCAAGGCTGCAGATCAGAAGGTATCTTGTTCTTTATCTTCTATAATTGACGTGTGTAGAATGGTGTCAGATTTAAAACAAGAAATGTTGAAACTAAAAGAAAATTCAACTAGTTTAACTGCTGAAAATGCTATACTTAAAAAGGAAAGTAATGTGTCTAAAGATTCCGATTTACTTTTACAAGGTCACCAACAAACTGAATTAGATTTTAATCCAGATGAAGTAGTATACTACACATTGAAAGACTGTAATACAGTTTTTTATGATAAAGAAGTATCTATAAATAGGATTGAACCTAAATCAAGAATTGATAAAGTTTGGTGTGTGGAAAATAAAGAAGAATGGTTAGCTGAACAAATTCCATATAAGGATAGACATTATGCTCCTTTTAAACCAATAACAGGATAGACATTATGCTCCTTTTAAACCAATAACAAATATGGAAGAAGCAATACAGACGCTTGATACCATAAATGAAATGAAGGAGTATGGTATACCAATCCCTGAAATAGAAAATCGTCAATCTAGAAAACAACAAGTAAAGAAGTGCTATACTTGTCGTGAGAAAGGCCATATAGCTATTGAATGTCCAAATAGGAAGGTCAAGAATCCTAAGAATGACAGTCAAGTCAAGTCAAAGGATGTTAGTGATATTCCTAATCCTAAAGGGAAGGGTAAAGTAGTTGAACAAGTAACTTCACCAAAATTTATGAGTGCATATAAAAAGGATTATTATGAGGAGTATGCAAAAAGACATCCTGATAATAAAAATGCACAGAATTATGTTAAGTTACTTAGAAATGTGTCATATGGAGAGTCTATTGTTACAGATCAAAGGATTAGTGTCAATAGATCTAAGACTCCAAAACGACAGGGACCTTCACAGAATACTACTTCTAGTAGTGTAAGTCCGATTCGTTCTTGTACACCTCAAAGGAGTAATTCACCTAGGAAGATGACTCAACAAAATCGATCCCCTCCTGTTAGAATTAATAGTTCGTCTAAATTCTATGATCCATTAGGAAGTCAACCTAGATTTGGTACTCACTCACCAAGGAATTCATCTCCTAAGACTCGTTTCACGTCACCTAAGAAACAGTCTGTAACACCATCTTCATCCAAGGCTCCATTACAGAGCGATGGATATTGGACCGAATTGATCATTAGAGATGAATTCGGCAAACCTAAACCTCAAAAGGTTTGGGTTCCCTTCAGAAACTAACCATCTTATCGTCTAATGTGCAGGGAGAACCAAGGAAGCCTATCAGTCTTTGGTATGTTGACAGTGGATGCTTTCGGCACATGACAGGGGACAAGAACGTTTTGTCCAATTATGAAGATGTAAATGGCTCGTATGTTAGTTTTGCAGGTCCCAAGGGCGGCAACATCTCGGGCCAAAGTGATGTTGTCAATGGGAAGATTACGCTGGAGAAAGTCAATTATGTGGAACAGTTATCACATAATTTATTAAGTGTTTCTCAGATTTGTGACAAGGGTAATACTGTCCATTTTAATGAGAAAGAAGTACTTATATTGAAACCAGGATATGTTATTCCTGAAGACTAGATCATGCTGAAAGCTCCTAGGAAGAGAGACATCTATGGCCTTGTATTAGGTGTTGATAATCCAGAGGAGTCTGTTTGCTTGTTATCAAAAGCAAATGAATCTGAATCATTACTATGGCATAGAAGAATGGGACATATCAATTTCCGAAAGATGAATGACATTGTCAAACATGGTTTGGTTGACGGTGTTCCCATGAAGTGGTTTGGAATGGAAGACAAATGTGTACCTTGTCTGAAAGGTAAATAGCAAAACTCTGCACATAAACCGAAATAAGAAAATTCTATTGCCAATCCTTTCGAGTTACTTCACATGGATTTATTTGGTCCGGTAAATGTAAGAAGTATCGGTGGGATGTATTACTGTTTGGTGGTTACTGATGATTACTCGAGATTCTCATGGGTATTCTTTCTTAAATCGAAAGATGAAACTCCGCAGATTTTAATAAATTTCTTTGTCGAAACTGAAAACATTTATGGAGTTCGTGTTAAGAGCATCAGGAGTGACAACGGAACTGAATTCAAGAATAATGTGATGGATGTCTTTTGTTTGTCAAAAGGAATCCAAAATCAGTACAGTTCTCCGTATGAACCACAACAGAATGGAGTTGCTGAAAGAAAGAATAGGACTCTAATCGAGACAGCCAGAACTATGCTTGCAGATTCAGGGCTTCCTACAATGTTTTGGGCGGAAGCGGTGAATACAGCTTGTCATATTTTAAATAGGGTTACTGTAGTTAAGCGTCATAATAAGACATGTTATGAGCTTCTACATACGAAGAAACCGAATTTACAGAATGTTGAACCATTTGGTGTACCGTGTACTTTATTGAAGTATCTACCGCAGTCAAAGTTTGATTCAAAGGTTGAAGAGGGATTTCTCATGGGTTATAAACCGGGAACATCAATTTGACGGGTTTACAACAAACAGACCGGCAAAGTTGATTTGGGAACAAATGTCAAGATTGTCAGTCATAAGCCCGCTATACATTCTGGAAGTGGCAAAAACTTCGATTATGATAGTGTGTTTAGTTCACTACATGGTCCTGATTCTTATTCAGATCCTGAGACAGTTGACGATGTGATTATTTTAAGAGGGACTACTCCAACCAACGTTCAGTCTACTACTGATGTTGATGAAAGTGGTAAGGACAAGGATAAGACACCAGATTCAGCAAATAATGAACCCGCAAACACTACACCACCTACTCCATCGAAGGTTACACTGTCTGATGATGATCCTATTTCTGAAGAATCGGAAGATGATTTCAGCTCTCCTGAGTTTCAGATTAGAACAAATTTAGGAGAAAGTTTGAATGTTGATTCGGTTCCTCAATATAGAATTAATAAGGATCACCCAGTTGAAAATATTCTTGGAAATGCTACAGAACCTGTTCGAACTAGAAATCAGTTGAATAAGGATTTAACTAGTTTGTTCTGTGACGTGAAAGACACTGGATTGATAACTGAGTGTTTATATTCTGGTTTCATTTCACAAGTAAAACATAAGAATATTAAGGCAGCACTTCAAGATCCATGTTGGGTTGAAGCTATGCAAGAAGAATTAGCTCAATTTGAAAAACTTGGAGTTTGGGAGTTAGTAGATGTGCCTAGAGGAAAAGAACCGATTGGAACTCGTTGGGTATATAAATGCAAACGAGATGACAAAGGGATCGTTACCAGAAATAAAGCACGTTTGGTTGTTCAAGGGTTTGCACAACGAGAAGGATATGACTATAACGAAACTTTTGCACCAGTTGCCAAGATTGAAGCTATAAGGTTATTTTTAGCTTTTGCAAGTTTTAAAGGTATAAAGGTGTATCAGTTAGACGTTAAGAGTGCCTTCTTGTACGGTGAAGTTAAAGAAGAAGTGTATGTTTACCAACCACCGGGGTTTGAAGATCCGAATTATCCAAGAAGAGCATATCGACTGGATAAGGCTCTTTATGGATTGCATCAAGCACCCAGAGTGTGGTATGAAAAATTGTCGACGCATTTGTTGACAAATGGATTTACAAGAGGATCGATAGACAGCACATTGTTTATCAAGTGGAAGAAGCGAGATTATCTAATTGTACAAGTTTACGTGGATGATATCATTTTTGGGTCATCTAATATAAAGATGTGCAAAGAGTTTTAAATGAGCATGAAAAATGTATTTGAAACGAGTGCTATGGGGGAATTGCAATTTTTCCTTGGACTACAAGTAGATCAAAGGAAAGATGGATTCTTTATTCACCAGTCTAAGTATGTCGATGACATCTTGGAGAGGTTTCAAATGTTAGAATCCAAGACATATGGTACTCCTATTCAACAAAATCATGGTTTAGGAGTTCTTGATCCGAAAGATGAACTTGTGGATGCAACTTATTATCGTGCTATTATTGGCCCATTGATGTATCTGACTGCTTCACGTCCAGATATTATGTTCGCTGTTTGTCTTTGCGCTAGATTTCAAGCTAGTCCGAAAGAGTCACATTTGACTGCAGCAAAGCGTATTCTACGTTATCTTAAGGGAAACCAAGGGCTTGGTCTATGGTATCCAATGGGAGGAACGTTTGATTTTGTTGCATATACTGATTAAGATTTTGGCGGTTGTAACAATGACAGAAAGTCTACGACTGGAGGTTGTCAGTTGTTAGGAGGAAGATTAGTATCGTGGCAATGCAAGAAGCAGACATGTGTTGCTCAGTCTTCATGTGAGGCAGAGTATATGGCTGCTGGTAGCTGTTGTTCCCAGGTATTGTGGATTCAGCAACAACTTCGTGACTACGGTATGGATTTTCTTGATACTCCTATTAGAATAGACAATAAGTCAGCTATAGACATGACAAATAACCTTGTCATGCATAAGGTCACCAAGCATATTGATATTAGACATCATTTCTTGCGTGATTGTGCCCAAAAGATGTTAATTCATTTGGAAAAGGTTATAACCGATGATAATTTAGCTGATCTGTATACCAAAGCATTTGATAAGACTCGATTTGAGAAGTTAATTCTTCTCAATGGGATGAAGAATGCTGATTCATATTAAATCTCTCAAAGAACTAATTTTGTTAGTTTGTGTCTGTAAATAGCTAGAGTCATAAAAATACAAAAAGAGTTCTTAGTGTCATGAAAATCATAAAAATGTGAAAAATGAGAAAATGACAAAAATATGGAGAGATTTAAGTTAATGCTCTCAGATGATTAGAAGTGAGGATACTTAGCTTTTAAGTTTGCTTAATCGTAATATAACTGCTTAGTTCAGTGATTACAATTTGGGATATATTGGTAGACACAAAGTAGCTAGGTTTCCTTAATCTGAACTTAAATTATACAATGTTCTTGTGGGAAACATATTCAGATATATGGCTGAGAATGCTTGCTTTTCAGTAATGAATTGATCTAGTCCTTAAATTTTGTGAAAGATCTAGCATTACTATAAGATTTGTTCAATATATAGGCAAAAACCTCTACCAATCATGAGCATGAAAGTAAATGTGATATTGTTATGCAAATGAAATGAATGTAAATTATGGGGCTAATGTGGTCTTTGAGATTCAGACAAGTATGTCCTCCGGGTGTCTTTGTATACCTAGCCTACCTAAAGCTTCCAATTTGGGATAGATTGTTAGAAAGTTCGCTACATGGGTCTCATAGAAAATCACGGGTTCCTTATAAACAATGAAATGCAAAAGCAAATAAGTTAAATCACAAAGTAATTGAATTCTGTTATCTAAAAAGTGTCTCATGATTTGTTAAGGATGTTTTTGAATATATATTGAATTTTTGTTATCTTAGTGCTTGTATCGATTACGGAAGTATATCTAAATGTGGGTCACATAAGTTCGCAAACTATTCAATGGCATATTAGGCTACTCGGGTTACATGGTGATTGTCCTTGGCCAGGGTATGTCGAAAGTGTCATAATTCAAAGGAAACTGGAAGTACCGAGTGTTTAAGAGGACAAATATACCGGTAATCGTGGTTGAATCACTGTTCATAATTAATAATAAGAGAATTATTTCTCACTTGCAGACTTATGTAAATGCTAATCTGATCTAATTTGCAGAAACTTAGAATTTCTTGTAAATAAATAAAGTAGCTTAGTTTATTTTTATTTTTATTTTTTTTTGTTTCTTTTTATTTTTATTCTTGTAATAAATGTCAGTTTGTGTGTCAAACTAGTTCTTATTGCACGAGAGATTTGATAAGCATTAAAAGTTATAATTCTTAGTGAATTATATAAGTCTTGTTGCTTACGGTATAAATGTTTAAAAGATGAATTTTCTAATTAATACATAAGTTGTTTAATTTAGAAAATGAAATGTTTTGAAAATTGAAAAGTCAAAATATTTTTGAATATTTTTCAAGTAAATTTTTGAAATTTCAATTGTTTGTGGTTGATAAGTATGCTTGACAAAGATTGGACTTGCCTTGGATCTTGTAATGATTGCTAGGTTAAGATTTTGGTTGTTTTTGATGCATTGATGAAGTTTGTTTAGTGTGCAAGTTACAGATAATAAACTCATTTTAATTGTCGTTGGCATCAAAAATTTCAGATTGTGATTGGAGGCAAAATTGTTTTCGCTTGCTTATTAGAATTGCATTGCGACGGAAAATAAAAGCCTCTCAGAAATTGCTTCTACAGAAATTACAAGAACTGTGTTACAAGGATGGATTGTCTTGTATTTAACCTAAGACTTAGAGTGATAGGTTACCATTGTATTATCAGGATCACAACCTAAGATGTAATGTGATAGGTTGTTGATATGATATTTTGCTATATTGTAATGCAAACTTACATTAAAATGATTTGCATTGTTGAGTTAAACATCAATGAAGAAATGATCGATTTTATGTCAAGATAATAATGTAAGATTTATTTGATACATTATTGTGATGACAAGTTAGTACGGATGATTTACGATAGCATATTCGAGTAGATACAGGTTCTTAGTAACGAGTATCTACAGGTTTATGTTTCTGAAATTTCTGGAATTTTTCCTTGTTTACATTTCTGGAAAATTCGCGAAAT
Source organism: Erigeron canadensis (assembly GCF_010389155.1). Taxonomy (NCBI): domain Eukaryota; kingdom Viridiplantae; phylum Streptophyta; class Magnoliopsida; order Asterales; family Asteraceae; genus Erigeron; species Erigeron canadensis. The sequence continues at coordinate 13,618,981 of NC_057767.1, read as the reverse complement.
TTGGCTAAGGAATGAAACTTATGTGGTTTAAAGTATGAAAATTCGAAATCACCTCTTGCTGACGTCAGCATGGCTCACGCTGACGTCATCACGAAGCCCACGAACTGTGTGTTCGGCTCGGCCCAAGTGGATTCAAATATATATATATATGGGTTAGTACTATTCATTAATTACCAATTACTTGAAATTAACCCTAAGTAAATCACACGAACTTCGTCTCCTTCGTGCTACTATTCATTCACTCTTCTTTCGATCGATTTCATCCTTTTTTCTTGATTATTATCCAGATTTGTTGGTAATTTCATAATCTAGGATAGTGAATTGATGTTTTAACTCTAAAACTTATACGATTTAAGTCATTATAATGCCCGATTTTTGATTTTTACCTCCCGTGAACAGTAACTCGGACGAACCACGAATTAGATCTTTGATTTTTGATGATATGGACTTAAAATTGGATTAATTGACGTTTAAACATGTTAAGTCTAACAGAAATTTAAGTAAACAATTGATAAATCAAGATTAATTGAAGTATTTATGGTTCGGTCACTATTCGCACGAAGAACATTCACTTCGTGCTTACTTAATTCGAATTTGAATCAGTTTCTAGGCATGTAATCGAAGTACAACAAGTCCAAGTTGATGTTATTCATTGATTTTGATCAATTTTAACATCAAATGGAGATGCTTTACTTCGTGTTTTGGGTTCATGCTTGGCTCGTGCTGACGTCACGACGAGGGAAATCCTCCTCGTGATGACGTCATCACGAAACAGAAAGCCAAAACCCTAATTTTTATTTTCGTTTATTCTAACCTTTGTTTTTCTTGTCGTTTTTGTCTGCTTTTGTGCAGGTATGGCAGGACAAGGTAACAACGCTCGTGTGTTCGTCAAGGAGCACAATGCTGCACTCGATCCTAGCATTACGCAGACGGGGTGCACTTCAGAGTTTCACGGTGTCCTACAATTTCTTGCACGTTCTCGTGTTCATTTTGCAGTAACAGAGAACCCTCCGTTGGTAATTAGTCTCATTCGGGAGTTTTGGAACTCAGCCCGTTCAGTGCAGATGGGTGCTCATACATACATTCGCACTACTGTTGGAGGACGTTCATTCTCATTTTCTGCTGGAGACTTACGGACAATTTTACACTTGGATGATGTCGCGATAGAGCAAGGTCTGACTGAGTTTTCTGAGGATTTCTGCGACGGTGCTCTACGTCGTATGGGGTATACTGGAGCTATTTCTCACCATACTTCAGGAATCATCTTCGTGGCAAATGGAAGCTTCTTGCTTACTATTTGTTGAGGGCCATTAGTCATCGGAGTACAGGCTATGACCAGATGAATATACAGAATGCTTCTCAGATGGTTGCCTTGGTACTGAACAAGCCATATAGCTTCTCTCAGTACATTTTTGATAATTTGGAGAAGCAGTTGAGGTCATTTGGTACAGACAAGAAATTCTTTCTATTTCCAAGATTTGTGATGATCATAATTCGTCACTTTGCAGCTGATTTGCCATTTGACGGTCCTACGTTCAATTTAGGTCGTCTTACTTATAAGGCATTTGTTGAAAGTATGAAGCACGTGTCGGGAGGAAATGTTCCGATTGAGGTTGATAATCCACTTCTGTTCGGACATTTGATTAATCCTAAATATGTTGCACCTCGGCAAGGTTGGGAGGATGAAGAACCCGTTGCTGCTGCTGCTGGTAATTATCAGGCTCAAAAAGATCCTCATGAAGAACGAGCTGATCAGTTTGAGGGACTAAATGATGTTCCTTTGTATGCTGGTGATCTAGAGCATGATTCTGATATGGATGCTCTCATGGAGGATATTGATGATCCTACAAATCTTGTACCACCATCTACTGGAGTTTCTACTTCTACCTCTGCTCTAGTTGATGTTGATGTTGGTCCTTCTGAAGTCCCGGTTAATGTTGTTGAGGATTCAAAAGATGAAGAAGAGGAAGAGAGATTGCCAAAGCGAAGAAGAAGACATGCAAGATCTCAAGCTGAAGTTGATAGAGAGTTTGCTGCTTATAATGAAGCCATGGAGAGGTTTCATGCACCTACTGTTGGTGATACTCCATTGGTTGCTGCTTTAAGGGCTTCAGTTTCTGATGTTCCTGTTTCGGTGTCTACTACTTCTGCTAGTGTTGTTATTGGGGAGAGAAGGTCGAGACCAAAGTTTATAATAAGGGGAATTGGTTCTCGCGCATAAGTTGTTACTGAGGCTACAACTGTTACGATTCCTGCTGCTCCGGAGTCTACAGTTCGTCAAGAGCCAGAGCCGACACTTGTTGCTCCTAGGCCTTCGTCTGCTCCTATTCAGGCGACAGTTCCTGTTTCTACTGTCGTGGGACGTCTGTTGGCTCCTCTGCAAAGACCACAAATGCCTCCTACAGGAACTTCCAGTGCTCGTATGCCTTCATTTGAAGCTACGATGCCACCTCAGGCCTCTACATCTGATGTTGCTTCTACGTCACGTCCAGTTGCTCCGGTTCAAGTGCAGCTGAGTCGTTTGTTTTCAGAGAAGAAGATGTTGGAGATGAGGGTCACAACCTTGGAGAGTCAGCTAAAGCTCCAAGCTGCTAAGCATCAGGAAGAGATGGACGTAATGACAGCTCTTGTTCATTCTCTTGGATCTAGACTTGACCAATTCTTGGCTAAAGGGGGAGATAAAGATGGTTGTAAGGATGATGAGCTTGCTAAGAAGACTAGAGATGATGATCATGATGATCAACATCGAGCTCAAGATCCAAATCAACAACAAACAGATGGTGAGCCAGAGAATAGAGGTCAAGATCAAGATGCTATTGATGATGCTATGGATACAGAGACTGCAGATATTCAGGGCGAGTCATCGAGACAAAGAGAGTCAAAGATTGCTGGTACAGCTGGTGCTAGTACTTCTAGGATTCAAGATAAAGGAAAAGCTGTGATGACCGCTCCAGATGCAGATCCTGATGATCCAAATGATGATGATGGGGAAGATTCCAATTCAGGTAACTCCGATTCTAATTCTGATAGAATAGAAAAGGAGATAGTGAATGATCCTCATAATCATATAGATAAAGAAAATCTTAGCAAAGGAAAATCTACTCAGGATAGTAAATCAACTAAGACTGATTCTACTACCAATGCCTCTACAGAGTCAGATTTGCACCCTTTAATTGTGCATAGACTAGGAAAGAGATTGGGATATGATCCACAAGCTCATATGAGAGCTAGAGCAGAGATTATGGATTATGATGATTATTATGATCCAGGATCACTTAGGGATCAAATGAAAGAACAATCAGGGTTAACTCATACATCTTCAGAGTCAGAGTCAGATTCGGATTCAGATTCGGATTATGAACCTTAGTGCTAATGATTTTTGTTCTTATTTTTGTAATAATTATAAGATAAATATGAATGTATTTGTTACATTATATTTATGATATAATATTATTGTTGTAAGTTAAAATGGATAAAGATTATAAGATAAATATTAATGTAATTGTTACATTATATTTATGATATAGTATTATTTATTTTAATTTCTTTATGTATTTATACTATTTTATTATGTCTTGACTTATGATTTATGTTCTTTATTTTTGTATATGTAAATCTTTTGAATTGCAGATAAGCTTCAAAGGATAGGTGCATTGGATGATCTTGATGCTGAAGAAGATCTAGAAAGTATCGATGATGAAGATTTGGAAGAAGGAGAGTTCATTACTTCGGAAGCTGATAGAAAAAGGTTGCTTGAGACACCTTATGACTTTGATCGTGTCTTTAATGAAGATGAAGTCATTCAAGTTGAACCAATAGCTGAAGTGGAACATCTCAATCTCAATCCAATCAGAGACGGTCCAGATGAACCTAAGAATGCTGCAAGTTTGAGATTTGCTGTATATGCAAATATAGTTGATGAAGGACATGATAATATTTTTGATCTATACTGGAATATAGATGCTACATGAGAGGTTGACTTTGGAAGATTTAATATACCTCAGGTGCAGCAAGATCATGAGTTTATTGTTAATAGACTAATTCCAGGTTATAGAGGACATATCGGTTTGATGATACGTGATACGTATAAACCGTCAATGTTTTGGGAATTTATCTCAGACAAGGATGCACCCAAATACTTCTCAGTGATACAAAGTTGGTTCTATGATCACACAATCAAATTGTTTATTATCAAGAGAAAGGAGGGATGCCAGTACATGTCAATAAGTCAAAGACACTTCCACTCTCTCAGTGATTCAGACATGATAGATTTGGGAAGAAGCTGGTTCATTAATCTTCAGAGCAATGGACTTGCAGATTTCTACTGGAATAGATTCAGAGATGAAAGAATTAAGTATTTCAGTGCTAGAGGTCTGAAGCCAGAAGAAAGGTTGATAAAGCCAACACCCTTGAAGAAGATTAAGAATCCAGACAGCACATTTCGTTTTAAACAACGAAGGATTAAATGTGTTAAGAAGGTTCCCGGTATCAGATGGGATCAAGATATGCTGACAGAGATGACATTTTGGCAGATAGATATCAAGTCAGGCGAAGCACATATGTTTGTTGATGATTCACAGAAATAGATCTTGCTACGCATGTATGATCCAATGTAGGTTGTCAATTTGTCAAGAGGTGATCAGAGAAGAATTTTGGATACACCTTGCTCAGCAGTGGACTTTTGGAGAGTTGAAGAAAGGCGCTATCGTAACATTCTCGCACATTGTTTGCAAGAGAGAATTCATGCGAATAGCACAAGACTTTTGTTTAATGGATAGCTTTGAAGTTCAAGTTCGAAGACTTTAAAGAGATCTAGTTGCAATCGTCAAGCGGGAGTCTGTAGATGCAGATTCATTGTGACAATCGCAACATAGATTTGATTATCGTTTATGTTTTTAGGAACTTGTGTGTAATCATTTAAATAAGAACTTGTGTTGATATTTAATAATTACGTTTGAACTTCAATATTATATCTGTTTATGTTTTGTATTGTGTTTGTGTGTTATATATTGTTTTGTAGGTACAAGAACATAGAATCAAGGTTTATAAGTGTCATAGAACACTTAAACGATGATTGGATGTTATACGAGCCAAATGAAGTCAAACAAAGAACAATGGGTCATCCCTCGTGCTGACATCATTAGCATGAAGGATCAGCCTCATGCTGACGTCAGCACGAGGCAGATCGGTTGTTTATTGTTTCGGGCCTAATACGTAATTAAGGCCTAAGCCCACACGATCCAATACTTAACTAGTATAAATACAAGACCTAATCTACGAAATTAGGTTAATGATTGACGAATTCTTGAGAGTTATTCACGAATTTACGAGCTAAGGTTATTTGTTCCTTCGTGTGTTTTTCTACACGAACCACAAGCCTTGTGCATCTCCTTGGGTTGATTAATTACTTATTAATTAACAAAAGGCAATAGCAACTACTTATCTCAAGAGGATTCCGCACTCTTGACATAATGAATCACATCTTATTACGATCCACGCAACGATAGGGCACCTTACACAAGGTGTAGACAGACAATTGGATAGCACACTTCAGACGGAGATTGATTGGTTTGTACTTAACAACGGTTCTGAGATCGATGAATACAAGAAGTAAGTGTATTTTCTTTTGAATTGTTCTTTCGTACATTATCATTCTAATGATAATACTAATTTCATGAACATTTATAGTGAATTTACCAATGAATTGCTTCCTGGAAATAATTTACAAACAAGTTTTCCTTGCTGGTTTAAGCACAAGGTAAATCCATACACATGTAATACTCTTTATATAAAATTAACATTTATTAAATCTAATCTTCCACAACGTTGTCTTTTTCATAGATCAAACGTATGTATGTAGATGACGAATCTTCCTGTAGTTCCGAGTTACTTGCTTTGGCGAATGGACCATTGAGTGTTAACTCTTACACTGCTTGCATAGTTAACAGTGTGAGGTTTGTGGTTAATAGTCGAGATGTACATCGAACAACTCAGAACAACGGAATTTCAACAATGGATGCAGACGGAAGACCGTATTATGGTGTGTTGGAAGAAATTCTGGAGTTATGTTATTTAGGAGGTCGCAAGGTTGTTCTGTTTCGATGTAAATGGTACAAAACCGATAACAAAGGTTGTGTCACTAAGGATAACATAACTAGTGTTTGCACTCGATTTGATTGGTTTAAAGAAGACCAATACATTCTTGCAACACAAGCAAATCAAGTCTTTTACCTTGATGACCCTGTTAAAAGAAAAGGTGAGTCGGGAAAATATTGGAAGGTCGTGCAAGAAGTTCATCATCGGAAGATTTGGGAAAGGGATATCAATGCGGGAGATAGTGAAGTGGATCTTTTACATGGCACCAATTCATCTGATATTTTGTTATCTGCTAACTTGGATGCTTTGACACCTATTGGGTTAAGTAGAGGCGCACCAATAGACCATGAAGGTACTCCTGCCATGGAAGAGGAGGATGTAGATGTCGACACAGACGAAGACATAGACGATGACATAGAGGACGACACAGATGACGATACAGACCATGAACGTGAATCACACGTTCATATTTGTGATGAATCTGATTGAATGGAAACTTTATCTAATCTATTAAATTGTAATTTGTTAAAACACTTTATCTAATGTATTAAATGGAAACTTTATGTATTTTTATTATTATTTCACTAATGTATTAAATGGAAACTTTATCTATTTTTATTATTATTTGTACTCAAACATTAATGCTTGTTATGTTGTTATGTTTGTATACTTGTATTTTTGTTTACAGATGTCAGCAGCGGTAGGGCTGTCGTATCATCGCGGTGATTGTGGTGGTGATCCCCCCGATGGTGGTAATTCGTAGCCACCAAGTGGATGTGTAGCTAGCGGTATGACAACTTTCTAAAATATTTTTCTTTATTTGAATTTAATTACTTGCATTTTTTAATTCTTCACCTGGATTTGTAGGCGCAAAAGAGGGGAGGAAGAAGACTAAGAATCTTAGTCTTAAAGCGGCTATTAAAAGGGTTAAGGACAACAAACTACCCATCAGTTTCGAAAAAGAAACCAAGGGGACATATGTTGTTGTTGGTCCGAATAGTAACAATTTCAATACACTCGCTGGGACTATCGTTTCCAGGATTCCTCCCTACTTTCCTTCATGGAACAAAATCCCACCTGAGCACACATGCACCATCTATGATGAGCTTGGGGTAAAATTTGTTTTTAGTTCATTGTTTCCTTTGTGAAAATATGCAGTAGTCTAACTGTTACTTATATCTCGCAGTCATACTATAAGATGAAGCGCCATCTGAATGGGTCCGGGAATAAAAAAATAAAGGTTGGGCTAGGGAAGTATTTTGCGGGGCTATATCGAAGTCTGAAATACAAGTTTGGCCAGAAACACTTTGAATCAAGAGGAGGGTTGAAAGATGCTGTAAGACTTAGGGAGGATCCCCCTGATGAGGTGCCAGCCGAAGAATGGATCAAGTTTGTGGACTTCAAGACCAGCGAGGCCTTCCAGAAATGGTCGAACGTGAACAAGGGTTGCAGGGAAAAGCAGACCATCATTGTTCATCATGGCAGGAAAAATTCAGCCTAGTTTCGATATGATTATGTAAGTTGTTTAATCTTTCAAGTTGTGAAAAACATTAGCCTTATGTTAATTTCTTGTATTTACAGAAAGGCAAAAGCCTGATTGATTTGTGGAAAGAAAGAAGATCTGTAAAGGGCGAGTTCACTGAGGCAGAGGCTGCTGAGCTACATGTAAGTAATTGCTTTTACTATGTTAGTTATATTTTTTACTTAACCGATTCCTAATCGGTTAACCAATAACTAGTTTTTATTTTTAATTTTAACCGGTTAATCTAGAGATTGTTATTTATTTATACTTACCTACTGTCTTACCACTCAACCAGTTATTATTATACCCAATTTTGCATCGATCGATTCACAAACCAAATATTGCTTCTGCTTGCTGCTGAGTTACTGCCACTACCATTCTGATTTTTATGTTCAAATGGAATGTTAATGTTGGTACCACTTCTAGTATGCTTTTTCTGTTGCTAGGTTATGACAATATTTAGAATCTAATGTTTCTGCTTGAATGTTTCTCGTCTGAATTTAGGTTAATGTTTCTGGTGCTAGTCTGCTGTTGTAATGTTTTTGTTGAACTCTTGGTCAATGTCTTGGAATCTTGTTTATGTTTTTGCTGGTTACTGTCGACGTTATGAAACATAAATATTAAAATTGTTGCTACTATCTTGTACTCTTGTTTACTGTCCAGTTTATAAAAGCAATGTGTGTGTTCGTTTGTAACAGTTCTGTTGTTAGATTTTCAATTCAGTTCGTTCTGACATTTTGTTCTATGACATTTTTGTGTTGTAACCATGCAGGCTAAGATGACGACAAAGAAGAATGACCCTAGGCATAGGACAGAAGCTACCTAAGTACGTATTTTATGATGGAGCTGCATCTTCATCTCAAGCTACTTACACAGCTGATGATGTGCGTAGGATTCTTGTTGAGTATACCGCCCCTATATGGAGTAAGCTTGAGATCACCCCCCTGCCTATTAATATTCCAGATCAAAATATGGAAGAAGATGCCGAGGGTGATGATGGCGGGTATGATGATGGCGAGGATGATGATGGCGAGGAGGATGAGGAGGAAAGTAGTAGTGATTGATGATGGTTTGTGTAGTCTAACAAGTTATCAACTTGTAATATTTTGAACTCCCATACGTAGTTGGTAACTTTAAACTCCCCCTAGTTGGTAACTTTAACTTTAAGCTCTCGTAGTTGTAGAATTGGTAACCTAGTTGGTAAACTTTGATCTTTTGATGGTAGCTTCGGTATTTGTAGTTGGTAAGCTTGTCTTTTGATGGTAAATTTAGTTGATAACTTTGATCTTTGGATGGTATTTGTAGTTGGATGGCATTTAGATGGTATTAGTCAAGTGTCGAGTTTGTAGATGTTGGTGTTAGTTGCGGCAATTTTGATTGTTTTGTTGTTGAGATTGGTGTTGTTTTAGTTGCTAAAAACAGGTTAAAACAGGTTCTGTTTACAGGAAATTACCCGGAAAAAACTGGGTGGAAAACGGAAAAGCAGCAGAATTCTGGCCAAACAATTAGTTTTGGCTGCGACATTAGCGACGACATTGTTGTCGCCAATACTTTTTTTTATTTAAAAATTTTTTTTTTTTGGCAAATATTAAATAATTAAATAATTAAAAATATATGGTGACGACAATGTCGTCGCCGAAAGTTTTTTGAATTTCTTTTCCATTTTCTTTTGTTGTCCGTGGGGCCCACTTTTAGTCGTCACAAAAATCGTCGCCAAAAACTTTAGGTCACGAGGAATTGGCGACGAAAGTTTGTCGTCACTAAAGTCGTCGCCGTAAGCTTTGGCGACGACAAAGTGTACATATGGCGACGACTTTTGTCGCAGCCAAAAGCCAAATTTCTTGTAGTGGGAAATGATAATGTACCAATATCTTTTTATTATTTCACCACAATATACTAGTTTTACAACATACTATTACGTCATCAATGCATATATGTGGTCAACTAGTTTTTTTTGTCCCGGGAGACATTACGTGACATGTAAACATGTGAAAAATTATATATAATGAAATTTTCGTGGCAAAAGTTAAAAAGTAAAAAGTTATGTGATAAAAAGTAAAGAAAAATGAAACGTTGGTGGCTGAAGTTGAAAAAAATAAAAGTATAAAAAGTAAATAGAACAAAACTTTGTGTGAAAAGTAGAAAAAATAAAAGTGATGTGGCAAAAAGTAAATAGACTAAAACTTCATAAATTTATGTGATAAAAAGTAAAGAGAATGAAACTTTCTTGACAAAAGTTAGAAAAACAAATGTATAAAAAGTAAATAACACAAAATTTTCGTGCAACAAATAAAAGAAATAAAAGTTATGTGACAAAAAGTAAAAGTTTAAAAGTTTCTATGATAAAAAGTAAAAAGAATGAATTTTCGTGAAAGAAATTAGAAAAATAAAAGTTTAAAAACTAAATAAAACAAAGCTTTCGTGCCAAAAATAAAAGAAATTAAATTTAAGTGAAATAAAGTTAAAAGTTAAAAGTTTCCGTCATAAAAAGTAAAAAAGTTAGAAAAACATATGTTTAAAAACTAAATAAAAGCAAACTTTTGTGCTAAAAGTAAAAGAAACTAAAGTTATGTGACAAAAGTTAAAAGGTTAAAGTTATGTGGCAAATATTAAGAAACCTAGAGTTAAAAGGTTAGAGTTAGCTGATAGGGACCATTGTTGTAACAAATTTAACGACAGGGACTATAATTGCAGGAAAAAATTAACAGCCGTTAGCTGATGAGGACCATTGTTGCAACAAATTTAACGACAGGGACTAAAAGTGTTGAAAATGTGTGACGCACACAAACCGATTCATGCTTTTTAGTATATATAATAATATAGAATGAATTGTATTTTTGGTGTATGTGATATTATACCACTTGCAAGTTTCATACAAATATATGCAAAATGGTATTCATGGTTCCTGTGATATCACATCAGTTACATCCTTAGTCCAAAACTAACGGGCCATTTACATTTCCTCGTTAGTGAACCCATGTGCTACGCATGTGATGGCCAATAGTTTTTTTTCATAGAAGTAGGACAATTATTGCAAAGTAACTCAAATTTTTTTTTCTTTGTTCATATATTTACCATCATCATCATAATCATCAAAAGCAACACGATATTTATCTTCCTTAAAGTTAACAAGAAATTTTATCCATTGCTGCCTTTTAAAAAAAAGTTAACAGAAATTTTATTTGTCTATTTTAAAATTGTTTTACAAAGTACAACTATGATATAAACTATATATAAAAAACAGTACATACCCACCTACAAAACACAACAAAATGCGGCAAGTAGAACAAGCGAAGGAAGCTCAGGTGAAACAGATTCGGCAAAGAAAACTGGCCACAAACTCAATAACAAGATCCGACTACAAACCCAATAAAAAGGTTATTTGGGTAACAAGAATGGAATGGGTTGTGGAAGATTCGAACGTGACAGGAGTGGTGGAACTCAAGGACACCAACAAATTTGAAGGGTGGTGGCGGTGGTGGATACGAAAGGCGGCAGCTGTGGTTACCGTAGTTATGACGGGCGACATCCACGGCAGTGGTGATATGAAGGATCGCACACGATAGAGGAGACTCATTAAAGAATAATAATAAATTGAATTTTGGCGGATTGAAGTAAGAAGTTGAAGTGATCCATTGATAGGGAAGGATGAGATTGATTATTCATATATAGTCTGTCAGGAATGAAGGGGGATTGATTACATCAGTTTTTTTAGACAAGTGATGTAAAACTAAGTATTAATCGAGTTAGTTTGCAAGAATGGTTCTTCTTTGTATGAAAATACACTATTGGCCATCACGTGCGTGGCACATTGGCTCACTAACAGGGAATAATAAACGATCCGTTAGATTTGAACCAAGGATGCAACTGATGTAATACCACATGGACCGCAAACACCACCTTGCACACATTTGTATGAAACTTGCAAATGGTGTGATACCACAAGAACCAAAAATGCAATTCGTTCGGTAAATGTATCATTAGTTGTGGTACAAATATCAACTACCATTATGTATATACACTACCATTTCACTACAATTCACACATATTTATCTATACTTATGTATAAACAAACTTTATGAACCAAAACACACTTTCACACACCCAAATAGATCACTATACACCAAACATAATTTTGTTCGAGGCTAAAAATTCGATGCAATATCACATCCTTGCTGACGACAAGCACAAAACGGACATCAGGGTTGTGATTAACAACATGAACACGGAAAAAGCGGGTTACATGTAACACCCATGAGTTGACCATTTATGCTTTCGAGTCAAAATAAACTTTTCAGTAAGTACGACCTCGTAAATCTATTTCAGACTCGTATTTTAATTCGACACTGTAATTTTAATTTGGCATCGTATTTGGAGTTATCCTCGTATTTGTGTCGGCCTCGTATTTAGGTGTCCGCATCGCATTTGGTTCGGGCCTTATATGGAATATTCTATTTTGCCCTACATATAAATACTCTTTTTCTTTCACCATTCCTCATTTCCAACAACTTAGCCTCCAAGCAAAACATACATATACTCTTACTACCTCACCTTTTGCCACCCCATATTTGCTACCTCACTTTACTACCTCATCTTTTGCTACCTCATATTTACTACCTCACTTTACTACCTCACCTTTGCTACCCCATAAACATCAAGTATTAATGAAATCCAACCTTACTTTTGTTTACATTTTGTGTCAAAAGTTGTGTTTCTACCTTTTAAGCATCATTACAAACACCTATTTTGGTCAGATTTGACGTAAGAATCAAAACCCTTTTTATGCTCTTCTATTGAATATTTTTCGGTTTTTCGTTTAATACACACACTACACCCACCAAGTATCAAACTTTTTAAGTCCAAAAGGTTTAGAATCATATACTACAACTTTTGTCAAAGTTTTGTGTGATTTCGTTAACAAAATCTTGAGATATAAGAATTTTTGTACACTTTTTATAAACTTTGTTCAAATGGATTTTCGGGTTTAAGTCCGTTCCCGAGTTTCTAACTTTAGTATTGTTTTTCCATCATATTTGTGGGTCTAAAAGTACAATTGGATGTTAAAAACACCTTCGAGATCAAAATAAACGATTAGGGTTTTCTAGAATGAATTTTACAATGATTTCAGCTAATATTACTTAACTTCTAATCACTAATATATGAGTTCAGCTATTTACCAAATAAATCTAACAATGATTTGTAATTTACTATCCATACAAAAATATCACTTTTAGTAAAACGGTCTTGTATAAGTTAAAAGTGCACTTTTAGTATTATATCATAAACTTTAGACATCAACCAAGAAAATACCGAAAGAAATATTTTCTATAAAATTTCATTCTTATTCTTCTAGCAAATATAATAACTCCAATCTCATTGTTCGGTCTTATTATCAAAATGTTGCAGGTGCAAAACAATTTGAAACATTTAATGATTAGACTCAACGACATAGAGTTGGCCACAGATAACTTCTCAGAGAAATATAAGATTGACACTCTCTCTAATGCTTTTGTTTACAAAGCTAAACTCGAATGTTTAGATAAAGAATATCTTTCCACCATAGATTGGAAAAATAATGACGAACTACCCAAAAGACAGTACACTGTAAAAATAGAACTCATCTATGTCCCAAGTGATGAGGTGTATAATAAAATAGAAATACTTGGAAATTGTAATCATCGCAACATAGAAACTCTTCTTGGGTTTTGTAAGAAAGGTCGGGATACGATACTTGTCTATGAGTATGTTTCTACTAGATGCTTTAGAGATTATTTGGATAAAGAAGTTCTTACTTGGGAAAAACGTTTGAAAATTTGTCTTGATATTGCACATGGACTAAATTACCTTCACCATGAGATGGATGGCCAAAAGAGAGTAATATACCATGATTTAGATAGTGGCAACATTGTGTTGGACGACAATTGGGTAGCAAAAGTTATTGGATTTGAAAAATCGAGATACCTTTCTACGTATCAAGATGATGATGCTCTCTATCTCAATGACCCTGTTAACTTTTACTATTATACGGATCCAGAATTTGTAGAGACTGGAAAGCTAAAGAGAGAATCAGATATATATAGTTTTGGAGCAATTATGTTTGAAATATTATGTGGGATGACGGCCCTAGTTGCATTGTCAAAAGGTATATGGTTGGATGTCTCCGTGTGGGGATGGTTGGAAGAGGGAGTGATAAATCAAAAGGTGGCTCGTATATTAAAGGGAGAAAATGGTGAACATAATTTTATGTTAAAGAGAGGACCTAACAAAGATTCTTTGGACACATTTATAAACATTGCAACCCAATGTTTTGCAAAAAAGCAAAATCAACGTCCAACGATAAAGATCGTCATCAACGAACTTGAGAAAGCATTGTCATTTCAAGTAAGTTGATATTGCTACATATATAGTCTTTTTCTTCTCATTTGTTGACTTGTTTGGATAATCAGTTATTGATTCAATAATCACATGCAGAAGATATAAAGACCATTACAAGCATAATTCACATGTATTATTGAAAAACTATTAAATAACTTGTAAGATTAACATTTTAGAAAAAAAAAATACTCAAATCATTATTATAGGCTAATATATTAATCCAACGTCTAATGATTCACAGGAAAACAACAAGGACATTATAAGGATGTCGTTAGAAGACATTAATTTGGCCACACAAGACTTCAATTGCGCCAATGTCATCGGAGGGGGAGGTTTTGAGAGGGTATACAAAGGTGAAGTTGCAGAAAAAGATGGTAATGGTCATTATATGATTGTTGCAAAGAAGTTAGATATACGGCATGGTCAAGGGGAGAAACAATTTTACAATGAGTTACAAATTCTTTACGAATATAAGCATGAGAACATCATTGATCTTGTAGGCTATAGCGACGAAACAGATGAAAAAATCATTGTTTATGAACATGCACCTAAGGGGAGCCTTGATAAGTATTTGAGTGATACTAGTCTTACATGGAAAAATCGTCTAAAGATATGTATCGATTTTGCAACTGGGTTGGACTTCCTTCATGGTGGTGGTCATGGACAAGAGGTGGTGATACACAGGGACATCAAAGCTGCTAATATTTTATTGTTTGAAGATTGGAAAGCAAAAGTTGGTGATTTTGGTCTTTCAATGATAAGTACAGTAAAAAGAGATACAGACTATGTCATCGATCATGCTTGCGGTACAAAAGGATACTTGGATCCATTGTACTTAAAATCGGGTTTCTTAACCGTAAAATCGGACATTTATTCATTTGGGGTGGTCTTGTTTGAGATCTTATGTGGAAGAACAACATTCACAATCCACAAACTTAAGGGACACTTATTACCAAGTTTTATTAAGCAAGTCTTCAAAGAAGGAAAACAAGGTGAGGTGATATTTCATGCTATAAAGGATGAAATTGTGCCAAAATCATTGACTACATTTCAAAACATTGCCTACCAATGCTTAGATAATGATAGAGAAAAACGACCAACAACAAAAGAAATTTTAACAGAACTTAAAAAGGCAATGGAATTTCAGGTAAGTTATTATAGTTTATGTCATAAATGATGTACTTTTCTCTGTTTAGGTGACCCGAGGTCAAAGATTCTATTTGACTTAGACGTATATGGCCTAACCTAAGTATCTCAAGATGATTATTAGGAGAGGTTCCGAACCTGAGACGTTATGTGAGAAAATAGGACGCTTGACGACTAAGCCATCTTGGTGGTGGTTAATAGTTTTATTTCTTGGTGGCTTCTTATAAATGCATTTTTATATAACTTAATATTCTTTGTTAGTAAAGAATGACATGGGAAAAGAAAAAAAAATGTAGGATTAAAAGAAACATTAGACAATTGGGTTCGTTGGAATTATATTATGGTTGGTTAATAGTGTTTATTGTAGAAAAATATAATAACTTATATCTAATTCTTGTCTGAGGTAATAAACTATATTATCATACCTTTCGATGTTTGTTAGCTTGTTTTACCAATGTATGCAAGTGATTAGCTTTCAGATAGCAGATAACAATGGTAATATGCAACAATTTTGCTAAAATGAGTAAATGACACAATGACATGTCCCATTATAGATCATATAGAATGTCGCTTACATACATTGATATCGTAATGAAACTACGATGTATCAAATGGAATGAAAAACTTTTCCTAAAATTCAATTCATTACGTATTTCTACAATAACTCTTTGTTAATTTCCCGCTATAAATGACACATACATCAAATGGATTCATTTCTTATATATTTTAAATTGTTTAACTTGTACACAAGTTTATGAAAAATGCATAGGAGCACAAAATTAGCTAGCTAAATTTTACAAGAAGGTATTCGAGATGTCAAAAACGCCTTCAGAAAAAAATATATACACAGAAAAAAAAGTATCTTATGACATCTTTTCCTACAAAACCTTGTCTTATAAAAAAGTAAACGAATTTCTTTTTTTATTTTCATTATGATTTTTTGCTTCGTTCTTCACATGAACAATATATGTGAAACAATATATGACATTTTCCAAATCATCTCAAAATGTTTACGAGGTTTATGTTAAAATATACACCTTGATTGTTTCTAACTTAAGCTGTTTGTGTGACTTTTATATTTAGAAAGACTAATTCTGCCAAGATGAACTGCTGGGACTAATGTTGGATATAGAAGAAGTAGAAGGGTGAAGAAAGAACTTTGTTGCCTACATATAACACAATTCTGATTTTTAGCCGTTATATAACCGTTTACCATTTTCTCTCAAATAATCTTCATCATGTATTGTCTGATCATGATTCTTATTATGTACTTGATTGTGTTTGTCCCTTACTCCTTCACTTTGTGTTGGTTTATTGTAATCCTTATATTATTTTTTTATTTGTAAAAACTTTTATTATTCAATCAAGGATGAATCAAGCATTTGACTATAGATGTGTTGGATTTGTGTTATTTCTTTCGTTCTCCCCCATCTTATCTTAAGACCTTCAAGATCTTTCCCACCAGTCCCCCTTGAAAAATGTTAATTCAAAATTTTGACTAACTTTGTATTATTGTAATAGTTACAACTAGATTTTAGACTCGTGTCCAACACTAGATACGAGACTTACAACATTATTAATATTAGATTTTAATACATGTAACTCATAAAAGCTTATAAGTTTAAAATTGAAGATATAAGTACATACTAAGTGTTCAATTCAAATGCCAAAAATGTAAAACTAATAGAAAAAAACTAATGTAATAAAGAACATTAGAAGCATATACCCTCATTTATCATTTGAAAGACTTTTTATAGACGAAATTTGTTGTACTGTTTTTTTGTCTTCTCATCTTTGTGACATATAAACACCTTAAAGCCCCTTTTTGACTTAACTCGAGATACTACAATGTACGATTGTTCGTGTGTGAAAACGGGACTTTGTAGATAGAAATTTTTTTTGATTACATTGTAAAAATAGTTATTTTAGTTATTTGGTTTTTATTATTTAAATAAAATTATGTAAAAATCTAAATGATGACATAAGTGAGAGTCTATAATGAAATCGATCGATATGATTGGTTAATAAGTCATTAGTTCAACTGTATTTCACTATATATAAAATTAAAATAGTACAACTACTATTAAAATCTTAATATATTTACATTAAATTTAATTTATTTTTAATTAATTAATTATATATAGATATATGATAGAACATATTATTCGATATATATTAGTTATTATTTTATTGGATAAATATTAGCTATTATTCTATCGAATATATATTAGCTATTATTATTTATTTATTATATTAAATTAATGGGTAAAAAGTGAAAATTTGTGATGGAAAAAAAAAGTATAAATTAAAGTCAAAATTAAGAAATTGAAAGTTGTGATTGGTCGATAAGTTATTAGAGCAACTATGTTTTAGTATAATAAAAGATCATATGGTAAAAACGATAACATGTATAAGTATTCTTAGTCAATCTAACCCTGTTTAATTTCGTATCATTTCTTTTTGTTGTATTTGAATTTATGTTACATCATTGTGTGTGTCCAATGGTTGTCATTGTCAAATACTTAAAGATGGTGCATTAAATTTCATTAATTATTGACAAAGTGGGTCATAATTTAATATTTTTACTTTGCAAGATGTTTAAGTAGCGACAACTCTGAAGAATTTCTTTATTGAGAAAAATATGACACTGTTAATATGAAAAAGTGGTTTATATTACTTTTGTTTTGTTCTCTAAAGAATTCTTTTCGTTAATTATATCAGGTTCAGTAAAATCTTTGTGAATTTTAAGTGTATTACTCAAGTTTGTGAAAGTTGACTGTCTGTAAGTCAAGGTTTCTTGAATCGAAGAAAGATAGTTCATGTTCAATACGCAAAGCATACCAAGTGGACTCATATGTATGCCTTTAGCAAAATAGGCTAATAATCCATATTGCAGTCAAGCGGGATTAACTTTGTGTATTTTACATCAATTTGATTTGTGTATTTATGCAAGTGGGCTCAATTTGTGTGCTTCATCTTTTGGGCCTCATATGCTTGTTTTGCCAACTGGGCCGCATATGCGTGATTGTATACGTGTTTAGGGTTTGCGTGTTTGTTTGGATATAAAAGGAAGCAAACACACATTTAATGTTTTTATTCAAACAAGAATTATTTGCGCGTTCTTCCAAACTCCATTTGCGCATTCCCCTGTTCAAGCACTATACACATCCTCGATTCACAATACTTGATTGTTACGTGTTTTTGTGACTAGAAACACTTCCATTAACACTATCTGAACAAAGGTATATGATTAACAAGATTTCTAAGTCCGGATTTCGAATTCAAATGTCTAGATTTAGGGTTTTTATTTTTGGTCATAAAATCACTAAATGAAATTGGTTCATGAAATGGATGAAGAAATAGAGCATTAAAACCTATAAATCGGGATTCTAGGATTCTATTAGTTCCAATTTTATGAGTTTTCATTGTTCAAATTTACTGGATGAAATTTTATAAAAAAGGGTTCTGATATGCGTGTTCTTAGTAAATACGCGTGTTCTTGATGAAAATCTGTGTTCTCATAGTCAGATCCTTTTAAATCAAATGCACCTAGTTTTTGCATGTTTGTGATGACGTCATCACAAGTAACACGCATTTTGACCAGTCAACACCCTTTTTGCGAGTTCCTGTGCCAAATACACCATTTTGCGTGTTTATCACCATTTGCGTGTTTTAGGGCATATGCGTGTTTCATGACTTAAATTTTTTTTAGATTTAAAATTTTAAATAAGTAAAATATGAAACACGACTCGCATTAACTAGTCAAACCTGACTCCACATATGTGTCACACCCCGACTAGGGCGGAAAACTCGGGGTGCAAGATAAAGCACTTGCGCACATGGATGTTATATAGGAATAACTAAATGAGTGCATAAATTAAGCATAAGTAGTCGAATACATAGTTCAAATACAACAAACATAAGTCACAAACATAGGTTCCATAGCATTCAAATAAAATGTAAGATAAGTTCCCATGCAGGGGAAACGGTTAGGCATACATAAGAAAGCATGCAAAACTCCAAATCCTAAGCCTGAAGTCTGCTATGAGTCCCATGCTACCAATCCTAGCCACGATTAGCTTGATTACCTGAAATGAATACTTAAAAGAGTCAACACAAAGGTTGGTGAGTTCGTAGGTTTGGAATCATGTTCGTATACTTGAAATCACATTTGAAATCGCAATTCGTTTACTTGAGTAATCACTTGAAAATGTCTATCACTTGAATAAGTATGTTTATGCCGTTAAATATGAATACACGGATAACATAGTATGTATGTGGCTATAGACCTACTCATGATACATATAGTGTGAATACAGATATAAGCGTGCCCTTACAGTCGACATGGCTAGAATGAATACAAGTATGAAGCCTCTTACGGTTCTTGACCTGGCTAAATGAATCTCAATATGAAGCCGCTTACGGTCATAAACCTGGCTGAAGTGAATAACAATATGAAGCTGCTTACGGTCATAGACCTGGCTAGAATGTATACCAATATGAAGCTGGTTACAGTCATAGACATGACCTGGCTAGAGTGTACCAATATCATACAATAGTCTAATAGCCATAGAATAGAAATGAAAACAAGTACGGCATAAATGAAAACACATTTTGTATTCCTTTCACCCCAAAACGTAAGTAAAAAAGGGTTACGAAGACTCACCTGACAGCTAGCAACAAGTTTAAGTTAAGCAATATATCGGAAAGCAAGAAATCGGCAAGCAATCAATCTGTTACAAGTTATCACAATTAAGTATGTATTCATTATAGGAAAGTGTGCTCATAACGTGTCACCAAGTGTTAACTAAGTTGTCCAAAAGCGCCCAAGTTTGACTTTGACCAAAATTTACAAGTTTGACTAACGTTGACCGAAATACGAGTTTGACTAAGTTGACCAAATCGACAAAAGTTGACCAAGTTGACCAAATTGACCAAAGTTAACCAAGGTTGACCAAATCGAGTTAGTAATCGAAATCCGAGGTCTCAATTGAAAGTTGGGGTCTTAAATTGAATTCGAGGTCTTATTTGAGAGGCCAAAATTGAGAGGCTAAATTGGAATAGTAATCTGGGGTTGTATTTCACTAAAAGACAAAATGAAATTAAGAGGCTAAAATAAGAGGATAAATTGAAAATAAGAGGCTAGTAATC
Organism: Erigeron canadensis; assembly: GCF_010389155.1. Lineage (NCBI taxonomy): Eukaryota > Viridiplantae > Streptophyta > Magnoliopsida > Asterales > Asteraceae > Erigeron > Erigeron canadensis. The sequence goes on along the minus strand of NC_057767.1, from coordinate 13,598,691 downwards.
TGGGGTAGTATTTTGGGGTCGTATTTTGGGGTAGTATTTCGGGGTCGTATTTCGGGGTCGTATTTTGGGGTCGTATTTTGGGGTAGTATTTCGGGGTCGTATTTTGGGGTCGTATTTTGGGGTAGTATTTCGGGGTCGTCGTATTTTGGGGTCGTATTTTGGGGTCGTATTTTGGGGTAGTATTTCGGGGTCGTATTTTGGGGTCGTAAATTGGATGGCGGGGTCGCAAATGGGGGTTGTTCTTCCCCAAATTTGTTCTAGAAAACCCTAATCGTTTTCTTTTGATCAGAAAGGTGTTTTTAACATCAAGTTGTACTTTTAGACTCCCTAAAATGATGGGAAAACAATACTAAAGTCGGAAACTCGAAAACGGACTTAAATCTTAAAGACCTACTTGAACAAAGTTTATAAAAAGTGTACAAAAATTCTTATAACTCAAGATTTTGTTAACGAAATCACACGAAACTTTGACAAAAGTTGTAGTATAAGATTCTAAACGTTTTGGACGTAAAAAGTTTAATTTGGTATTCTTTTAAATTTACAACTTCTACAAAATTATTAAATATTCCCGGTTTTTACTTATCGCGAGGACAGTCCTGGCAAAAGGTTTTTTAAAACTTTTTTGAAATACTTATAATAATTAAAATTTCCCTCTTTCTTTTCGTTATTATATTTAAAAAAATTAAATTCCCACCAAATACTTAAAAATTCCCGGTTTCAACTTATCGCGAGGACGGTCCTTGCGAAAGTTTTTAAAAAATTTTTAAAAAAAATTTCCCCGTTTATTTTCGTATTATTTTAAAAATTTTGTATTCCCTCCGTAATCAAAAAAATCCCTGGGTTTCTTTTGCGAGGACACTCCTCCCCAAAAGATTTATATATATATTTTTTTAATGTATAAATTAATAAAGTATTCATAGCTATTCTAATCTAATTATCAAACTAAATTAATTTATTTACACATATAAGTTATTACCAACACTTTATAATTTTGATTTAGGGAAATAAATAATGTATATTTGTGCATATATGCAAGGTTGCGGAACTCGGTATCTAAATCTTATCGACAAGGTAAAAAATCAGGGATTTTTGATAATTCGATCAGAGGAAAAAAATCATTACCTGGACGATACACGTTTTGATATCGAAAAATTGTCTGTATCGACCGAAATTCAGAGCAGTAAATGTATGTGACATTATTGGGAAAGTTACACGTAATTTCAATATGTGTGATACCATAACGACAATAATTTATATATAAATCTACTTGTCGTGATCAAATGGATGCAAATTTGTATATTAAATGTATATCACTTAATAATTGTATCAAAAATCTATCTAAAGTAACAAAACTTGATACACGGACAATTAAATATGCTATAACGCTTATAGTAGGGATGTGCATGTCCGGTTTGGACGTTTTAGCCAAAAATCTCAACCAAACCAATACATACGGTTTTACAATTTCTTTCAAACCAATCCGTCCAAGTTGTTATGTCAAACCAAACTAACTAAAACCAATTAATCCGGTTTGGTTTGGATGGTTAAACGGTTTTTTTGTTGTTTTTTTGTTTTTATTTGAAATTAAATGTATAAAGCATAAAATAATACATAGCATTTAAGATTCGATATTATGACATAACAAAATATTCACAAGTCCTATTAGACAAAACAAACATAACAATTTAATATTCGATATCATGTCTACAACTTTGACAAATAATAAGTATATATAAGTTACAATATTAACTATTAATATAAATATTAATGACAAGTGTGAAACAATTAATATAAATATAAACTTACAATTATTATAGCTAATTGGTCCAGTTTGATTTTACCGGATTGTATAATATTTAAAACTAAAACCAAACCATACAAATGGTTTATGGAAAAAACAAACCGATGGTTCAAAATTTTGACTTTAAAACCAACCAATCCGTCCAAATACACGATTTAAATGGTTTAGCCGGTTTGAACCAAACCATGCACATCCCTAGTTTCTAGACCTATTTAAGTTGCTTAATTTATCCTGTTTTGAAAATGGTCAATACTTGTCAACAAACCTATAACATATGTAACGCCGATACCATTGATAGCAACCGAAATACTAACTACAATATACAATAAGTCTTACCAAAAAAATCAGATAGGCAAACACCGTTGTCTTTGGATGAACATTGACGGGTCGACTTTTCTTTTACATTGTTTAATCCATAAATATATTGTTCTATATGTCCATAAATGTGAAGTCCCTCACCGATGGTTTAACCCACGAGTGTAAAATACAACAAGTCAAGTATGCACTAGATAAGGACTAGTATTTACGTAAATATAAATGCAAGAATATAAATAAGTAAATACAAGACTTAAGCAATAAATAAACAAGTTAAATGAGGTGGAACACGAAAGTAATTTTCAATGTGTATTTTATTTATTGATGTATAAACAAAATACAAGGTTGTTGCGGAACCTAGATAATACCAAAGTAAATATCTAAACAACCTTATGAATTACAAGTGATCTATACTTGCTAAATAATCTCCTTGATCGAAATACTTAAAGTTGTGAAGTATAACTGTTTGGATCGAGAGTATTTAGACAAGTTCACCAAATTGCAAAAAGTAAGTTGAAAGAGGAAAATGACTTAGTATTTATAGGCAAAATAATCTCTACAGTGATTATTTTGCCGTACAAATATGGTTGAGAGCATTTAAGGAACTTTGGTATTTTCTTTAAATGCAATACTAAAAGTACAAGGATAAAGTCACATTTGATAGTGACTTGTCACCTTTTAGCCAACCACCTTTACACGCGTGTAAAACCTTTACAAGGGATAAAAGAGATATCCGGGTAAAAGCGTGTAAAGGCATAAAGTCAATTCCTCGTAATTAGTGTTCAGACTTGTAAGGTCTAGAACACTGACAAGGACTCCAATTGTTGATCTGGTAAGTCTGCCAGTGGGCTCCGCCATATGTCAGTCTTCTTCTTCAAACTTCAGACTTTGTCTTCAGTGAGAATGTTTTTCAGTGGAGTAGATCTGGATTGGAGTGAAGTTCAATAAGCAAATTTGGAGGACTCCAGATTTCCTGTACAAGTAGACGCTTACTGGACTTCCATAATTTCTGGACAAATCTTCAGGATTACTCCAGTCTTCAAGTCTGGAGCTAGTCCAGTAAAAACTGGACCTAACAAATTGTCCCTATTTATTTAGAAATTATGCAAGGTTTTTCAAGCTTCTATCTATACAATTATGTGCTTGAAAAACATTTGAGAAATTTGACTAAGTCTAAATTTTGTTACTGGAAGATACCTTATAGATCATCAGTGTTTCCAGTTTCATCTTTTTGTTCTATCTTAGGCTTAATTTGATCATATACTTGTGAAAATAAATTGCAACATTAATGACATTACATCTTTTGCAATAAGTTACAATTATATTTACATACAACAAGTAAAATGAGAAAAATAAAGAGTCAGGCTTGTCTCTTTGGAGCACTTCTACCAGCTTCTTCAGTAGCCTTCCTCTTAAAGCTTGGAGAGTCATTGGTTTCCTCATTTCCAGAGTGACTTCCATCATCATAATCCTACCATGCTCCTTCTCAATCCTTTTCATGAAATACCTCACATCAACAGAAATAAGCTGAGGATTTTCCTTGAAGTATAAGCCAATTTCTCTGAGTTCAGACCACCCAAATGCCCTTACTGACGTACTTCTTCTTTCATCAGTGAAGTTTTCTTCCCTTGTCAGTTTTACATAGAATTTTGAGTAGGCTTCATGGTCTGTGGCCAATCTAATCTCTGCAGCAATGATTTTCCTGACATCGGCTCTATAGTGCATTCTTTCATTGTATTCCTGCCTTACCTTTGCCAGTCTTACTTCTTCTTCAGTTTCTCTGAAAATGCCTTGTGAATTTGCAACTCTTTGTAATTGAGTCCTGCTTATGCTCCTAGACACATCCGGAGGAATGAAGTTGCTTAGATCAGCATCTCTCTCTGCCTTTGTTCTCCTTGGTGGCTTGGATACACCCTTCATCTTTTTCCTGTATTCATTTTCCAAGGCCAGAGCATTCCTTTTTGCTTTTCTCTAAAGCTCAATCAACTCATCCTTCCTGGCAGCAATCAGTTCAAGTATACTCACCTCATAAGTTTCAGCATCATACATCTGCTCATCTTGAGCGTATACAGAACGCAGGTGAACATCATCCATCACTTCCAGACACTTAATGACTCTGGGATCATTCTTCATATATCTATACACATCAATGTGCACACTAAGACGGCCAGCATTGAAAGCATCCAGTGTTCCTCTTTGTGCCATATCCATCTTATGTGCTTCCCAGTCATTCTTCAGGTTTTGTTTCCAGATGTCAATTAATATGTACTCCTGCTGAAGTTTCCTTGATCTTTCTTCATCAGCATTAGGCAAGGAGGTAATAATATCCGTTTCTTCACCTACTTCAGTATCTTCACCAGAAATGACATGAGGCTTTCTTTTCTTTTTGAGTGTAGCCAAATCTGGGAAGTCCTCAAACTGAGGTTCTGACTCACCAGCTTCAGTACTGGCATCCTCTTCTTCATTCTGCACACCGGCATCAGTACCAGTTGCTTTTTCCATACATGCCTGAGCAATGGCTTCAGTGCCAAGTGCTTTCTTCACATGCCTGACCCAAAGGTTTTACATTTAGGGGCCATGATAGCCACAGAGGTTTTTAACTGCTCAAAGTCTCTTCGAAGAGTTTGGACTTCAGAGACCAAGTCCTTTGGCATTTCATCTTTTATTATATTTTCAACTTGTGGCAACAAACTATCCAAAATAGTCCTCAACACTGACCCAGAGATTTCTTCGGTAACTTCCTTCAGCATGTTAGCTCTAAATTTTCCGGTGACCTCATCACTAATGCTGCTAACAACTGAATTCTGGTTAAGTGTTGGCCTTCTCTCCATATTTTCAACTCTGGTCACCAACTTCTGAACTTCATCAGTCAAACTGGACAAGGGACTAGCAACACTTGTCTGAATGGCAGTTTGCACTGATCTGACCAACGTTTCTTCCAATCCCTGGACTGCCACTTGAATTTTCTCAGAATTGTTATTTGTGGCCAGTACCAGTTCATCCAGCTTCTCAAAAACTACCTTCTCATTACCAGCAAAGACAAGCATTTCTGACCTCATATTATTTGAAAGTGAGGTTTTAAAGTCAGAAACTACCTGTGAAGAAGTCTGGAGGGATCTTTCCAGGTCCGCCACCTTAGTGAAAAGGTCTTGGACCTCGGTTAGAAAACTGGTGGAAAGATCACCTGGAGGAGTCAATCTGGTGGCTTGAGATACTGGAGCTTCAACCCTTGTAATTTCTTCATTCTGGTTGACAGTCTCGAGTTCCACCAATGGTTCAGAAATTTGTTGAGCATTTTGTGGAGAAGGGGGATTTGTTAGAGGTGGTGTTTGAGTTGATGATTCTGGCGGTGCTTGATTTTCATTTTGGATTGGAGAGGATGATGGTGGTGAAACTGTTGTATTTAATTCTTCAACAACTGCACTGGTGATGTGACTGGGAGATCTTTCAATGTTTAACTCATCATCACGAAGGAAATCCATATTTTCATCGAAGTCTTGATCAGAAATAGGAGACTCCATTTCAAAATCTGGTATTTCTTCTGCCAGTTGCTCACCTACACTTCTGTTTAAATCAATCTGGGCTTCCTGCCCCTCAACATTCACCTGTACACATTCATTCACCTGTACACATTCATTCACCTGGGGCTCAACCTGCTCCACAATCAAGGATCCATCCAGATTCATAATGTCTCCAGCAGTGGAGTGTGGAATTGGAATTACTAGAGGTGAGGCTCCAGTGACATCAGTTTGGCTTTCAATGTTTAGAGCAGACATAGTGGTTGCTTGCAAGCTCTCCCTTTCTTGTTGGGAGGAATCTGGATGGTTCGCTTCAGTATTACTGGGAATGACCAAATTTCCCCTTCTTCTAAGTCTTCTGAGCCCAGTTCTTGGTCTAGAAGAGATGGTTGATGGAATAGAGAGGGAAGACTGTTCTAGGATTAGGAACCTCTTGAGTTTCTTGAGGAACTATTTCAGCATTTTGTTCGTTAGCAGTATTTTAATCATTATGTTCAACAACTTCCCTTCTAAAATTATTAATCATAGCTTCAGGAATATCAACCTCCAGATTATTTGACACCAAATGGTTCAAATCACTTATATACTCAGCCATTGAAAAATTACTCAAACTACTTTCATAATCATCACCCAGTTCTCTTTTGAAAATAATAGACAAAAACCTAATAAATGGGACATTTGCTTTTCTTTTGTGTGCCCTTAGTCTATCAGCCAAATCATTGAACAGAATTTGGGCAAAATCAACCCTTAACCCATACCATAAACAATAAGCTATTAACAACTGGGTTTGATTAATCTGATCTAATCCTCCAGACCCACTTCCTAAACAAGAAACAATATGAGTAAAGAAGTATCTCCATGAGTTAGACAACCTACTCATATATATAGTACCTTTTCTCTTAAGAGCACCATGCTCATCAACAATATCTATGTGTCCCATCTCCCGACACACCTACCTATGATTCACTCCAGTTGGAAGATGGAGTGGCAACTCATTCACTGACAAGTAATTCAGTCCAAGCGCCGTTTTGAATGAATCAACTGTTAATGTTAGAGGAACGCTTCCTCTCTTCAGAGTATAATGAATGGTGGCATCATCACCATCCTGAAAGTGAGCCGTGAACCAAAACTCACAGAGATAACCATGATACATTTTGCTGGAATTCATGGTTAGAGCTCCATAAAGAGGAGAACTAAGAAAGAATACATTGAGTCAGCCAATGAAAGATTGGGGGTCATGAGTTCCAGCCAACTTTGCCATCCAATTTATGCATATTGATTCTCATTTTATCAGTATCAATGATAATGCCAGGAGCTTGTTCAACACGTTCAGGAGGGTTGTATGTATTTGTTAAGAGGTTTCTTTCTGTGCTTGCTTGTCTGGGAGCCATTTGGAAATTGAGTTTGAAATTGAAAGTGAAAGGAATTTTAGGGTTTTGAAGAAAATGATGAATTCAAGAAAGAATTGATGATAGGAATTTGCAGTTAATAAGAAAGAGATTGATGATTGGAATTGAAGGAAAAAGTAAATGAAGGAGTTGTAAGAAATTGTGAGTTAAGATTTTTGAAGTAAATATAAAAAGTGATAGGATTTGGGTATTTATAGAAGAAAGAGAAAATAACTATTGGATTTCAAAAGGTTATTTTGAATTTTTACAAAACAGTTTTTCATCGGCTTTTGAGATCCGCATTAAATTCATCCATCAACAGTGACGTTTGACAGCCCACAAAGCTCATTATTCAGCTTTTTAACTTCCCAAGGTAACAAATCATCATTTTATTAGAAAACAATCTATGCCACGTAGGATAATGATAGTTTCCCACTAACGAAAATGTTGCTTACGTGGCATCACAAAGACCAAGTATTGAAATTGTTATGACTGACGAACCAAGACTCAATTTAATGCATCTGGAGGATGACTAGTCACTCCAGTTTCACTGGTGGATTAGTCCAGTAGAATATGCATTAATGGTATACTGAAGGGACACTTCAGTAACTACCCAGATTTGACCATTCTGGTGATCCTCAAACACGCACATCAACTAATATAAACAAATGAGAGGGACACATTTACAAAGCAACTGAAGTTACTTCAAACATGCACATCAACTTGTCCAGTATTAATGAGAGGGACACATTTACAAGGTACTAGAAACATTTTTAGAAAAATTTGTCCAGTGAGAAAATAAATTAATAAATTCCCCCTGAAACTTAGATGAAAGAAAATGTGGTCTGAGTCTTCCCCCTGGAATGGTGATCTATAAATCTATCAGTGCAAAGATAGTATCATAAAGGCGTTCGATAGCTTTACTGATATAGATTTATAAATCTGGAATCAAAGAACCCTGTCAGTGTCACAAAGGCGTTCATAACAAAGGTTCCAGATTTATGGGTTCAACATTCCCAACTAACCAACAAGATAACGAAAAGTTTTCTCATCCAGAGGTTTAGTAAAGATGTCAGCGAGTTGTTTGTCAGTAGGGATGAAATGAATTTCTACGTCACCTTTCATAACATGATCACGAATAAAATGATACCTGAGATCGATGTGCTTAGTTTTGGAGTGCATGACTGGATTGTTTGAGATAGCAATGGCACTGGTATTATCACAGAAAATAGGAGATTTTGTATACTTAAGACCATAATCAAGCAACTGGTTCTTCATCCAGAGTATCTGAGCACAACAACTGGCCGCAGATACATATTCAGCTTCAGCAGTAGAGAGTGAAACTGAAGTTTGCTTCTTACTGGTCCAGGTTACAAGTTTGCCACCAAGGAAATGACATCCACCAATAGTGGATTTCGTGTCTATCTTACAACCTGCATGATCTGAATCTGAATAACCCATTAAATCTAAACCTGAACCTTTGGGATACCAAAGGCCCAAACTTGGGATACCTTTAAGGTACTTCAGTATGCGCTTTACAGCAAGCATATGAGATTCTTTTGGGTTAGCCTGATATCTGGCACATAAACATGTTGCAAACATTATATCTGGTCTACTGGCAGTCAAATACATCAGTGAACCAATCATTCCTCTATAGGTAGTGATGTTCACTGGCTTACCATCAGGATCTGAATTTAAGTTTAGTGGTGCAGAAATTGGAGTTGATTTAGTTTGGGAAGAATTCATATCAAATTTCTTTAATATATCTATAACATATTTCTCTTGATTAATAAAAATACCATCACTGGTTTGTTTAATCTGAAGACCTAAGAAATATGTTAATTCACCCATTAAACTCATTTTGTATTCTTTTGACATTATTTTTGAAAATTTCTTGCACATATTTTCATCAGTAGAACCAAAAATAATATCATCAACATAAATTTGTACCAGCAGAAGATTACCTTTTTCTCGAAGAATGAATAAGGTATTGTCAATTGCACCTCTCTTAAAACCATGTGCCAGTAAGTGTTTAGTCAGAGTGTCATACCAGGCTCTTGGGGCTTGTTTGAGACCATAAAGTGCTTTGTCCAGATGATACACCCAGTGAGGATGTTTTTCATTGATAAAGCCTAGTGGTTGCTTGACATACACTTCTTCTTCAAGTGTTCCATTCAAAAATGCACTTTTTACATCCATCTGGTAGACTCTGAACTTGTGATGAGGAGCAAATGCTAAAAACATTCTGATAGCTTCAAGTCTAGCCACTGGAGCAAATGATTCATCAAAATCTTCTCCAGATTGAACATACCCCTGGGCAACCAATCTGGCTTTGTTTCTGATCACATGCCCATCTTCATCAACCTTGTTTCTGAAAACCCATCTGGTGCCAATAGGTTCTTTCCTTCTAGCAGGAAAGGGCACCAGATTCCATACCTTATTTCTCTCAAACTGGTTAAGTTCTTCTTGCATAGCAATCACCCAATTTGGATCTTCCATTGCCTCGTCAATCTTCTTCGGTTCTATCAGTGATAAGAAGCTGACATATAAGCATTGATCACTGGAGGCACTTCTGGTCTGAACCCATCTAATGGGATTACCAATTATCTGATCAATTGGATGAGCTCTTGTCCACTTAGAGTAATGACCAGGATTATGAACAATAACATCAGTGCACAGATTCGATTGATTTCCCTCTGGAGTTGCATCAGGTAGAGGGTCTTGCCAGACAATTTCCACATCTTTATCCGAATCTGTAAGATTACGATTTGTATCATAAAATTCATCATTTTGTGGCATTTCCTGGAGTACTGGATCAGTATCCTGGAGAGATTCAGAGTTCTGGAGAACTGGTATAGATTCAACTGAAACTGCTATTGGGGGAGTAGTACGAATATCTGATCCAATGGTAACTTCAGAGGGTAGTTTGAAGCTTACTGAAGGATAGAACAAGGTACTACCGGGTGGTACAACCTTTTGAACAGGGTCTAGATCAGAATGACTAGAAACTTCTTCAGATAAATCTTTATTGTAGTTGATAGGATCAGATTTATCGAAGACAATTGGAATTACTGGGGTTAAATCAAGAATTGGGTTTTTATTGATTGCTTCATTGGATTCATCGAATGTGACATGAATTGACTCATGAACTTTCTTCAGCCTTTTGTTGTAGACTCTGAAGGCTTTTCGAATTTCTGAATAGCCCAAGAAAAATCCTTCATCAGCTTTGGCATCGAATTTGCCTAACTGACTTGAATCGTTCAGGATGTAAACTGGACATCCAAAAACATTGAAATAGCCAATATTTGGCTTCCTTTTTCTGAGCATTTCATATGCAGTCTTCTTGTGTCTTTTAACATAAACTGATCGGTACTGGGTGTGGCAAGCAGTTGCAATTGCCTCAGCCCAATAACTGGTTGGGAGACCAGATTCAGCAAGCATACTCCTGGCAGCTTCTATCAGTGTACGATTCTTCCTTTCTACAACACCATTTTGTTCTGGCGTACGAGCTGATGAGAAATTCTGAGAGATGCCAGTGTCAGCACAAAATTTCTCCAGAGTTGCATTCTGGAATTCTGTTCCATTATCACTTCTTAGCTGACACACTTTATGCTTGTGTTTGAGTTCAATTTGTTTGATGTGACTGATGATTTCAGCAGCAGCATCACCTTTAGACCTTAAAAAGATAACCCAAGAGTATCTGGTATATTCATCAACAATTACCAGGGTATATCTTTTACCAGCAAGTGTCTGAACGTTCACTGGACCAAGGAGGTCCATATGAAGCATATGAAGAGGTTCAGTTATGCTAAAATTATGCTTCGTCTTCGTAACACTGGTTCGCTTCTGCTTTCCCTTTTCACATCCTAGACATGGTCTTTCCTTAATGAAGGAAACTGAAGGTATTCCATTTGCAAGTTGTTTTCTGGACAACTTGTTAATATTTTTGAAATTTAAATGGGATAACCTTTTGTGCCATAACCAGTTTGTGTCTTCATTAGCCTTTGTATAGAAACATTACTCTGAAGGTGAGCTTTCCATATTCATTACATACACATTCCCTTTCCTGGGAGCAATCAATACTACCTTCCAATCTTTGTTAAATACGATGCCCTGAGAGATATTAAACAACACCTGGTAGCCATCATCACACAGTTGACTCACACTTATTAGGTTATATTTCAAACCATTAACATAAGCCACCTGTCTGAACTTGACTTGTCCATTATTCGAACACTATACCCTTCAGTCTTTCCACAACCATCATTCCCAAAAGTAATGGAGGGTCCATCAGAAATGGTGAACTCCTCCAGCAGGGTCTTACATCCGGTCATAGTCCTGCCAGCAGCGCTGTCAAGATACTAAATATACTTCTTTCGATCTCCCTGCACAACCACCAGATTAGTTAGTTAGATTTGGGAACCCATCGACTGATGGATTCTCTGGATCCAGCCTTGTGGACCCCTGTTGGTATCTAGTCGAGGTCACGTTTTTCAACATTGGGTTTATCAAAAATTATTGGAACAGATAGTTCAGAAACCTTTTTCTTTTTCTCTTTGGAAGATACATTTTTATTTTTCCTGGAAAATGGTTTTGAAATTTGTTTTGGGCTAGATGAAGTACCCTCAAAGTTGTTCAGTCTTGCATTACAACTTTGAACTTGACGAGCCAGTAGTTCAAACTGGCTTTCCAATCTTAACAAAATTTCATTTTCAGATGACTCCCTTAGCCTTTCCAGATGACTGGATTTTCAGCTTAGAAGGAGGACTGGGAATCTTCCTTTTAATCTGGGGATTTTTGGAAGCAGTCTGTGGCAAAGAATTTTTGACTTTCTTTTTCACTGGAGTAGTCATCTGGGGTACTCCAGTATTAACCACTTGGATATCAGCTGGAATTATACATGCTTAGGGTGTGGTTGGCTCATCATAAATTGATCCTGGTCGGGCCTTCTCTGGCAATTTATCAAGTACAGGAATTAAGGCAGCAACATGAATGTTTCTATCTTGAAATGCACGTTTTTGTGATGGATATTGATTCACTGCTGCATCATAGGGTTTTTTTTTTCAAGCCAAGATTTTATGACTTGTTTTTCACTTTCTAAAACTCTTTCTAATTCCTCTTTTTCTTGACAAAGTTGTTCAGTTACCAACACCTGGGCTTGAAATGCCAGTTCAATATCTTGAAGTTCTTTTAGTTTAGATTTTAAAACAAAGTTTTCTGAGGAATCAGTTTCAATACCATTTAAGCTATCAAATCTGACAGTTTCCACAAAATTTAAATCTGAACTTAGAGCTTCAGCAATATCTAGTTTCAATTCGATCGATTTCTTTATCATAATCACTAACCTTTTTAATCACAATGTCTACCCATCTGCCAGATGTGACATCATCCTTCACAAGATGCTCTTCATTAGCCAGAGCCATATAACAACAATCTCTTTCCTTCTCTTCATTGACTGATGAGTCATCAGAGGGAATCCATTCTTTTTCAGCAACCATGCACTTATTATTATTGTTATTTTCAATTTGTTGTGCCATAAGTGCAATCTAAGCCTTAAGCTTTTTGTATTTATGCTTATAAGTATCTTCAGGCTTGTTATAAGAAGTTGGTGGACCAGATTGTGAGACATAATGACTAGACTTGCACTCTTTCATGAAGTGACCTTTTCTGCCATACTTAAAGCATGTCAAATTGGTCTTATCAATGGAAGAACTGGGAGCATTGTGTCCAGTGGGTCTATTGGCTCTTGCTTTGAAACGATTAAAAGTTTTAGCAATCATGGCCATCAGATCATCACTGTCATCTTCCTCACAATCTAGAGATGTGTTATTAGTAACTCCAGATTCCATAAGATCAGACATCATCTTCTTCATTGAAAATACATTTTCTAAAGATAATAAGGCTGCACATGGTGGCCTAGAATGACTGGTCACAACAGCATGGTCTGAAGCATGGTTTAAAGCATCTTTTTCAGCCTCAATTCTTTGAGCTTGGTTTTCTTCAGTAAATCTAAAAGCACCATACAGAGTTGAAAACGTATGTGTGTGAAGTGTTTTTCCTTGTCTTAAAACCAAAATCATATGAGACTGTTTAGTGGGAAGTATGTCACAAAACTTTTCCAGAAGTATATCCTTGTCTTTATTGACACCAAGAGCCCTCAACTGGTTTACAATTGACATGAATCTAGTATAAGTACCAGTTAATGATTCATTGGGCAAAGCAAAAAATGACTCATACTTCTTATTTAAAGATACTTTTCTGGTGCTAACAGTGTCATCACCTCCTTCATACTAGTTAACTAATTCATCCCATAATACTTTCGCATTGGGAGAAAGAATTAGTGTGGGAATAAGAGTTTTTGGAACAGCCCCGAGGATCATGTTTCTGAGAAGTGTATCGTGAGATACAAGTCTCCTCTCCTCTTCAGACCAATGTTCTTCTCTCTTTTCCCTCCCAATCCTTGAACCACTTGGATCAAGAATTGGATTAATAGGATTTCTGGGAATATAAGGTCCTTCATTTAAAGTTTCTAACATATTCCTATCAATACCAATAACATGAAGTAAAACTCTTGCTTTCCACGTACTAAATTCCTCATCAATCCCACTGAATTTAGGACAGGGAGTATTAGAATAATGCACATGCACATGTGGAGAAACAAGAGGAGGAGGAGGTGGTGGATTATTGTTAACATTATGAGGTGAAACATGAGGGTCAATATTAGCATTAGTTTCATTAGTGTCATCAGTTAATAGCAGATCTAGCAATTGTTTTAGCACCCTGCTCTGATACCAACTGTGAAGTCCCTCACCGATGGTTTAACCCACGAGTGTAAAGTACAACAAGTCAAGTATGCACTAGATAAGGACTAGTATTTACGTAAATATAAATGCAAGAATATAAATAAGTAAATACAAGACTTAAGCAATAAATAAACAAGTTAAATGAGGTGGAACACGAAAGTAATTTTCAATGTGTATTTTATTTATTGATGTATAAACAAAATACAAGGTTGTTGCGGAACCTAGATAATACCAAACTAAATATCTAAACAACCTTATGAATTATAAGTGATCTATACTTGCTAAATAATCTCCTTGATCGAAATACTTAAAGTTGTGAAGTATAACTGTTTGGATCGAGAGTATTTAGACAAGTTCACCAAATTGCAAAAAGTAAGTTGAAAGAGGAAAATGACTTAGTATTTATAGGCAAAATAATCTCTACAGTGATTATTTTGCCGTACAAATATGGTTGAGAGCATTTAAGGAACTTTGGTATTTTCTTTAAATGCAATACTAAAAGTACAAGGATAAAGTCACATTTGATAGTGACTTGTCACCTTTTAGCCAACCACCTTTAGACGCGTGTAAAACCTTTACAAGGGATAAAAGAGATATCCGGGTAAAAGCGTGTAAAGGCATAAAGTCAATTCCTCGTAATCAGTGTTCAGACTTGTAAGGTCTAGAACACTGACAAGGACTCCAGTTGTTGATCTGGTAAGTCTGCCAGTGGGCTCCGCCATATGTCAGTCTTCTTCTTCAAACTTCAGACTTTGTCTTCAGTGAGAATGTTCTTCAGTAGAGTAGATCTGGACTGGAGTGAAGTTCAATAAGCAAATCTGGAGGACTCTAGATTTCCTGTACAAGTAGACGCTTACTGGACTTCCATAATTTCTGGACAAATCTTCAGGATTACTCCAGTCTTCAAGTCTGGAGCTAGTCCAGTAAAAATTGGACCTAACAATAAACTAACAAAAACAAAACAAATGGACAATGATCGATAGAGGTAGGGCTGTGAAATTCGACCCAACCAACCTGAAACTTTTAGTGGGTTGAGTTAGGGTCGGAGTTTTTCAACCCACCAACCTGCCAACCCGAACCCGCCAACTCGAACCCGAACCCATTTATAAAGATGGTTGGGTATCGGTTTATTTAGTGTGGTAATATTTACCCGAAATTAGTAAAGTAAATGTACAACTATTATGAAAACTTAATGTTATGGTATTAGGCCGTGAAATGACATAAGTAACATAATCCATTTATAAAGATGAAACTTAACAAGGTGTCGTAACTTATTCCAGGGAAACATCCTAGTTACGGGCGTAAGAATTTAAAGAGAAAACGTGAACCAGATGAGTTGAATTGGAGTAAACGTTCTATCTTTTTTGAGCTCGAGTATTGGTCTTCTCTTCGACTGAAACATAACTTGGATGTCATGCACATCGAGAAAAATGTGTGTGAGAGTTTGCTGGGTACCTTGTTAATGAATGAAAAATCCAAAGACACTACCAATGCAAGAAGTGACTTGGAAAAGTTGAATATTCGAAAAGACTTGTGGCAGACTAAAAATGCACGGGGTAAGATTTCAAAGCCTCAACCTAAATTCTCTTTCACACCTGAACAAAGAACTTCTTTTTGTAAATTCATTAAGGGAGTAAAACTACCTGATGGATTTGGATCCAATTTCAAAAAGAAAGTCATCAATAATGATAGCAACATATCGGGCATGAAGTCTCATGACCATCATATCATGATGCAACGGTTGATGCCAATTGGAGTTCAAGGGTTCTTGGACCCAAGTATTTCAACACCAATAATCGAGCTTTGTGCATTCTTTAAACAACTTTGTGCTCGAAACTTGATGGAGAAGGACATGAGTGATGCTAAAGAGAAGTTGATTATGATTTTGTGCCACTTTGAGCAAATATACCCGTCTGCATTTTTTGACATAATGATTCATTTGGTTATGCATCTACCCGATGAAGCTATTAAAGGTGGTCCTGTTTTCATGAGGTGGATGTACCCATTTGAAAGATACAAGAAGAAACTAAAAAACTATGTCAGAAACAAAGCTAGGAAAGAAGGTTCTATAGCGGAGGGTTATGTTGCTGAAGAAGCACTAACTTTTTGTTCAAAGTATCTTCGTGGTGTACCGACTAAATTTAATCGACCAGATCGAAATGAGGACGCTCCATCTCCAACACGTGAGTTGCATGTATTCCAATTAGTGTGTACGCCAATTAGCAAAAGCACAACTATAGAATTGGATCGCGTACTTAAGACGAAAGTCGAATGGTTTGTACTTAATAACAGCCCCGAGGTTGCTGAATACATCACGTGAGTATTCTTTCTTCCACAAATCATTTCATTAACCGTCTTTAAAATCGACTAATATCAATAAAATTTATAGTGAGTTCACTACTACCATGCATGGGAATGATGCACAAACAACATTTTTTGACTGGTTTAAGGAGAAGGTAAACTCATTGTATACATTTCCTAACTTATTTGCAAACACTTATACCATGAATGTTCATCAGATTTCTATGTCTTTATCATAGATCAATCAAATGAAAGTTGAAACCGATGCATCACGATGTGGCGCTGAGTTACATTCTCTTGCAAATGGACCAATGTTTTCAAACACTTACACTACTTGCATAGTTAATGGTGTGCGTTTTGTGGTTAATAGCCGTGATACAAGGCGTACAACTCAAAACAGTGGGATTTTATGATAACACGATTTCAGCACCGAATTCACAGATTCAATGGTGGATTGGATGTGTGTGTGTTCTTGGTGTTTTAGTGTGTGTTTTAGAGAGAGAGAGAGGAATGATTGGAATTAAGTGTGTGAAAAATGGTTACTGCAAATGAATGAAAAATGTTGTTTTAGACTTAATAATCTCTAAGGTCTGAGGGTATTTATAGTCTATCCCTATACATATGCAACTTATCACATCTAGTCCCTCAACCTTAGTGATTATTAATCTATGAGTTAAAAACAAGTAAGTCCACTAACTTAAATTACAATTTATCACTATTTTGGATTTCTAACATTCTCCCCCTTAGTGATATATTGTAATGAATGAAGTACGTGTTATCTTGTCTTGTAGGAATGTATTTGATGAGCCCGGTGGTGAAGACAATGAGTATGTTGAAACAATTCTTGGTCTTGGACTTCTTGAAGTTAAATCATGAGGCGATTCTCAATGTTTTTTTTTTTTGAACAGAGAATAAAGAGTGTGTGTGTGTCTTGAGTCTTTGAAGATTGTTGAATCATGAATCAGAGTTGTCTTTTGAAATGCGGAAGGTCTAAACTTGGCTTTGATTCTTCAATCTTTGATTCTTGAGGGAATTTCAACTTTCGACATGAAGTATCATGAACTTGTACTCTCCCCCTTGATGTATGCATTGGAGCTTCTTGAACAAGTGTTATTGTATGACTTGAAGATCTTGAATGAAACATGTTGATGAAGACTCTTTTGAAGCTTTACTTCTTTGTCATGAATCTTCTAACCAATCTTTCAACTTTTTGTAGCTTTGATCTTTGTCACATTGACTTGAACACTTTGGAGAGTAAACATTTGAATGAAGTTTGGATAAGTCTCTTATGAAGTAATCATGTTCCCCCTCAATACATGAATATAACCATATTGGAGCATCTTTAAACATTTGTTCCATCTTGAGAGAATATCCTTTCATCTTCAGTCTCAATCTTATCTTTGGAATCAATTTAGATTTCCTCTTTTTAAAAATCAAGAACTCAATCAACTAAAATCTAGTAAAAATTTGAGCTCAATTGACTGAAATGTTTTGAAAATCTTTGACAAGTTAATCCGAACAATCTATGGCTCGATTTTCATGAGAACATATTTCGGCGGCAAAAATTTGGAGGGAAACCTGAAGTACAAAATTTCCAAATTTCAATTTTAATTCTTTCACTTCAGTTTCAAACACAAACTTTTCTCCATAACTTTTCTCCATCAATTATTCTTATTTCTTCCCCAATCAATCATAATCTTTTTCTCCCCCTCATAATGACAAAGTTGGCAACCAATGTCATTATGCAAACATTGATTGATAAAAAGCTAAAAGAAATAACACAATTCGAAACTAGATGTATTGCACGTGGAGAAATGTCGACCATCAAAACACCATCCAAACCATTAGCCCACCCTAAAGAATCCTAAAGGTGACTAAAATGTAAGGTTGAAATTGTTGGTACAAACGTTATAGTATGGTGTTGGTGTTTTTTGTGTTTGTGAGATGAGAAATGAAACCGGATAAGAATGATTCGTTATCATGTTCAAAAATCAAAGGGATTAATGAAATGACCGATAGAAATGTATAACATTTTTCGGATTTCCTATGTATCATTGAGACATGCACAAAGCAATGTTCTAACATAGTTTGGTCTGCGGCTTTTCAACCACGAGATTGCTTCAAAGAATGTAAGGTGCCCTATTGTTGCGTGGATCGTAATAAGACGCGATTCGTTATGTCAAGAGTGCGGAATCCTCTTGAGATAACTAGATTGCTATTGTCTTTCGTTGATTAATGAGTGATTAACCAACCCAAGGAGATGCACAAGGCTTGTGGTTCGTGTAGGAGGCTACACGAAGGAACAATTAACCTTAGATCGTAAATTCATAAATAACTCTCAAGAATTCGAAAATGATTCCCTAAATCCGTAGATTAGGTCTTGTATTTATACTAGTTAAGTATTGGATCGTGTGGGCTTAGGCCTTAATTACGTATCAGGCCCGATACAATTAACAACCGATCTGCCTCGTGCTGATGTCAGCACGAGGTTCATCCTACATGCTGATGATGTCAGCACGAGGGACGATCCTTTGTTCTTTCTTTGACTTTGTTTGACTCGTACATAACATTCAATCACCGTTTAAGTGTTCTACGACACTTATAAACCTTGATTCTATGTTCTTGTACCTGCAAAACAATATATAACACACAAACAAAATACAAAACACAAACAGATATAATATTGAAGTTCAAACGTAATCATTAAATATCAACATAAGTTCTTATTTAAATGATTACACACAAGTTCCTAAAAACATAAACAATAATCAAATCTATGTTGCGATTGTCACACCGAATCTGCATCTACAAAGAATATAAATCATGGTTAGTACATCCGAAACATTCGATAACCACAATCTATTATCCTTAAAGACTTTTAGGTAAAATCCGAGGTCACTGTTAGACTTCAATATCACAAAGATATGACTCGAATGTGTCCTAAGAAAAATGAATAATGATCAAATGAATGACCAATCAAGATAACTCTAGACACAACGTGATCAAATGAAGTCGGGGACTAGAGTAGAATGTCGCCCTAATTCAATATCAACATCTTCCAAGTTCTTGTCAATAGAAATGTGAAAATCTCCGTGAGAATTGAAACAAGTATTTGTAAAGAAACACTTGAGTGGTTAGGTAAAGATGTGCATCGCTTCACTGGGTCCATGATGTCTTTATCAAGATATCAACAAATGACATCCTATAGAAACGTGTTTAACCCGGCGATTTGAGAATTTAGGGAAGGGTATCATTTCTTTTAACCCATTTCTCACAACATATCACCTTAACCTCTCACTTTTCGACTTTACTCCCTCCATCCTATTTTCACGAAACCATCATTACTAACGACAGAAGTGAATACTCCGGGGTTAGAACTCATCGGTGATGATGAAATTCATGGAGTGAATGGATCGCTCATGTGCAAACTAATCACCGAACTTCAATTGATTGAAAATCATTTGAAAATCATCAAACGTGTGTATGAAAAAGGTTTAAAACACATTTGAAGTTTTGAAAGATTTTGAAGTCACAAACTCCCCCCTAATCTATACAAGAATATATCAAAATGTTTTCCATAGAAAGGTGGAGCAAAAACTGGTTTTTGTGAAATCAAAATGAGTAAAATCTTTGTTGTGATATTTAGAGAAAAAAAATTTGAGAGTCTAATGTGAACAAGAATTTTTATTTAAGAATCACAAAGTTTTGCTTCAACAACAATGTTAATAATAAGAATGCTAAGGAGTACACAAAGGCGTTCGATCCTTTGCATCTTATATCAATAAGTTGGATGCAATAAAACATTTAAGCAAATTTGATTTGGAATCAATCAACTGCTATGACACATACATCTTGATATAAGATCACTTGGAAGTACACAAAGGCGTTCGATTCCTTGTTTTTTTATATCAATCTATATGTATAACAACAGAATCTTAAAATGAATAATCATTTCAACATAAATAAAACATTTAAGAGCGGGTTACATACAGAGTATATGTAAGCCTCTTTGAGATAAATAGAACTATGAAGCCCGGGTTATATACATAGTGTATGTAAACCACTTTGAGATAAATAAAACTATGAACCCCGGGTTACATACATAGTATATGTAAACCACATTGAAAAAGAAATAAAGAAAATCTTTTTGTTATTTTCAAATTTTATAATTTTTTTTATATTAATTTTTTAATTTTGTATTTTGTTTTTCTAGAACGTATCAAGAACAAAATAATTTAAGGTTCAAGATTTAGCATGCCAAGCTTGGAGATAAGAAAGTTAAACCTCTTTTCATCCAATGGTTTGGTGAACAAATCTGCAAGTTGATAATCAGTTCCCACAAAGTAGAGCTCGATGTCACCTTTCTCAATATGATCTTTGAGAAAATGATATCTCACATCAATATGCTTTGATCGAGAGTGGTTTACTGAGTTGACTGCAATAGCAATGGCACTCTGAGAATCACAATAGATAGGGATATGATCATATTTCAGACCATAATCAGTTAGTTGTGTCTTCATCCATAAAACTTGAGCACAACAACTAGCCGTAACCACATATTCAGCTTCAGCTGTTGATAGAGACACACAATTTTGTTTCTTGGAAGACCAACTCACAATTTTATCACTTGAAATTGTAAAGTACCAGAAGTGCTCTTGTGATCAAGCTTACAACCTGCATGATTTGCATCTGAATAAGCAGTTAGATTGAATCCAGTATCCCTTGGATACCAGAGACCTAAATTGGGTGTACCCTTCAGATAACGAAAGATTCGTTTCACAGCTTGAAAATGTAAATCAGTTGGAGCAGCTTGATACCTAGCACACATACATGTTGCAAACATTATACCCTTCAGACAACAATGAACCAATCATACTTCTATATCTCTTTTGGTCAAATGGTTTCCCATTTTTATCAGCATTTATGTTTGTTCGAGTAGCCATTGGGGTAGAAATTGAAGAACATGAAGTCATATCAAACTTTTTCAACATGTCATTTATATATTTACCTTGTGATATAAAAATACCATTTGGTAATTGTTTGATTTGAAGACCTAAAAAATAGTTCATTTCCCCAATCATACTCATTTAAAAATGATTTACCATAAGAGATGAAAAGTTTCGACAAAATGTTTGACTGGTTGACCCAAAGATAATGTCATCAACATATATTTGGACAAGAAGAACATGCTTACCTTGTTTGCAAATGAACAGGGTAGGGTCAATAGTGCCTTTGGTAAAGCCACATCTTAGCAAGAAAGTAGTTAAGGAATCATACCATGCGTGGGGTGCTTGCTTAAGACCATAGAGAGCTTTATCTAACCTGTAGACATGGTTTGGCCTTTTAGAATCGACAAAACCTTCCGGTTGTTCAACGTAAAATTCTTCTTTGAGGTCACCATTCAAGAAAGCAGTCTTCACATCCATTTGAAACACAGTGAAGTTTCGGAATGCGGCATAAGCTAAGAAAATTCGAATGGCCTCCATTCTTGCAACTGGAGCAAAAGTTTCGTCGAAGTCAACACCAGGTTGTTGTCAATAACCCTTTGCTACAAGTCAAGCTTTATTCCTTACTACCACTCCATTTTCATCCTTTTTGTACTTGAAAATCCACTTTGTTCCGATTGGCTCAGCTTTTCTCAGATTTGGAACTAATCTCCATACTTTTATTCTTTCAAACTGTGCGAGTTCTTCTTGCATAGCCTTAACCCACTCTAGATCACGAAGAGCTTCAGAGACAGTTTTGGGTTCGATGTTGCTGAGAGAAAGTGCAACAAGACACTCGTTTACTGAAGTATGAGTAGTTACTCCGACTTGTGGATCTCCAATTATTTGATCAGTAGGATGATTTTTAGCATACGTGACCATTTGCGATCATGAGGAAGAGGATCTTGTTGTTGAATATCAACATCATCATCATTGAAACTTGAGTTTTGTTGAGAGATGGAATCATAGCTTGGTAGAACTGCTTCCTCATAGGATGGATGATCAAAGTCAAGTGGCACATATACATTTGGAGTGTTCAATGGATTTGTTGTCTGAGTAAAGCGAGTAGGTTGTTCTTGAACATTCACTTGAGAAGAATTATCAGGAGAGGATGATGAAGAAGAATCATCAGAAGAGGATGAAGAACTACTACTAGAAGATGTAGCACCTTGCTTAGAAGAACTTGATGATGATTCATGATTGTTGTCAGGAACTGGATCATTGTTTGGAATTGGTTCAACGATGACTTGAGGTTCTTCATCATGAATCGGTTTGGAATTGTAGAATTCTTCAAAAAGAATATCTAATTCATCACTTGTTGGAGTTGGAAACTTCTTGAATTTAGATGCTAAAGTAGAAAGTCCTTGTTGAAGTACTTGAAGCACTTGGATCATTACTTGTTGGTAGCAAACTTTCTTGATCAAAAATCATGCCCGACATCTCATCAAACCAAACATTCATTGTTTCTTGAATTGTGTTTGTTCGACGATTGTAGATTCGATAGGCAGTTGATGTCTTGGAATAACCAACAAAGTAACCTTCATCACCTTTCTTCTCGAATTTTCCAAGATTCTCCCGATCATTCAAAGTATAACAAACACACCCAAATATATGAAAATAGTTGATGTTGGGTTTTCGTTTGTTAACAACCTCATAAGGAGTCTTTTCGAAACGCTGATTAACGATGGACCGATTCTGAGTTTGACAAGCAGTGTCAACAGCTTCAGCCCACATATTGGATGGCAACTTGGAATAGGCAAGCATTGTCCTTGCAGCTTCCACTAGCGTTCGATTTCTCCTTTCAACGACACCGTTTTGTTGTGGGGTACGAACTGCTGAAAATTGGTGAGTAATGCCCTTGGATTTACAAAACTCATCAAACACGGCATTTTTGAACTCAGTTCCGTTATCCGAATGGATGTAACGAACTGGAAGTTGAAGATTTACTTGAGTAGAAGTGATGAAATCAATCAAAATCTGAGTTGTTTCATCTTTGGATGCAAGAAACTTGACCCAAGTATATCTTGAATAATCATCAACAATAACCAAGATGTATCTTTTCCCATTTCGGCTTTGTACTTTCATCGGCCCACAAAGATCCATGTGAAGCAAATGAAGAGGTGCTAAAGAATTTGGAGATTTCTTCGGTTTATGAGAAGCTCTCTTAATTTTCCCAACGGCACAAGAAGGACAAACATGCTCACTTTTATACTTATTGTCCGGCAAGCCTTCAACAAGATGCTTGTTGACCAAAGTATTGATTGTTTGGAAATTCAGATGAGAAAGCCTTCTATGCCATAACCAAGAATTCTTTGATGTAGCCTTTGAATTGAGACAAATATTATCGGTTGGTGGTTATCATCAAGATTGACGGTAATAAGATTATCATCGCGGTCACAGAATTGTCGAAAAAGAACTTGAAGATTGTTGTCACAAAATTGTCCAACACTGAACAAGTTATGACTTAACCCTTCAACATAGTGAACTTTGTTGATGACAATTCCATTGTGTTCAATGTCTCCATAACCTAAAATGGGAGCGAAATTGTTGTTTCCAAATCGAACCATTCCCATGAATCGTTCGATACAGTTCTTGAGCAATGCTTTATTTCCAGTCATGTGTTTTGAACACCCAGAATCGAGTATCCAAACACAGATGGTTATTTCCTGCAATCAAAGAATTTTAACCGAATTTAGGTACCCACTTGAAGACGGGTCCTTTGTGGTTAGTTAACACAGGCAGGGTATATAACTTAGGAATTGCATTCAAACATGCTTTAGAATCAACATAAGCATTAACAAGCACATCATCAATAAGCACATTTGGATAAAAAGTACGCACATTCACACATGAATTAAAAGTAACTTGTCTACAAGCATTCAAACCAATCACACGAGAACATGAATTAACATTGTTTACAAACACATAAGGCCTTGCCTTGGTACCATTAACATTGTCTAACAAAGATGACTTAAAAGATGCATTGTTTGAATTAACATAAACATTCTTCTTCTTACTACCAGCCTTTCTCCTTCGTCTTTTCTTCTTTTTCTCAACATTAGTGAACTTAGGTACTAATGACTTAGCTACCCATTTAGTATCACTAATTATGCTCTTTCCACCTGTTGAATTGACACTAAGAAGATTAGAACAAGGAGTTTTGAACACTTTCATCTTTTTAGAGTCTTTTGGAGGTGAAGAAACTTCTTGTTTATTTGGTTTATCATGAGAAAACCATCCATATCTATCCCTATATCTAGTTGCACCATTAGATATATCCCTAGTTAGCAAAACTGAGCTAGACTTAGATACCTTAGGTAAATAATTAGATTGGGAGTTAGATGAAGAAACATTTGGATTGTCTTTCAGAAGTTTCAGTTTGGTGTACTTTGTTCTGGGAGTGGTCTCAGCTTGTTCCTTTTTGACATGTTTAACCTGGGGAGGAGTCTTTGTCTCTATCTTAACTGTTTTTAGTCCAGTTTTGACGAGTTTGGTCTTAACTCGTTTCTTTGAATAATATGAAGTTGGAGCTTTGGACAAAAAATTTTGAGATTCCTCTTTAGTTTCAACTTTGATTTTGGTAGATTCAATCTTTTCCTCAGTTTCTGAATCAAAAACATATTCTCCCTCCATGAATTTATCAAAATCAGCTTTAGAGAAACATTTCAATGAAGGTTGATTCAATGGTGGATTGGATGTGTTTGTGTTCTTGGTGTTTTAGTGTGTGTTTTAGAGAGAGAGAGAGAGAGAGAGAGAGAGAGAAGAATGATTGGAATTAAGTGTGTGAAAAATGGTTACTGCAAATGAATGAAAAATGTTGTTCTAGACTTAATAATCTCTAAGGTGTGAGGGTATCTATAGTCTATCCCTATATATATGCAACTTATCACATCTAGTCCCTCAACCTTAGTGATTATTAATCTATGACTTCAAAACAAGTAAGTCCATTAACTTAAATTACAATTTATCACTATTTTGGATTTCTAACAGATTTCAACTCCTGGTAGTGAACAAGGAGAGACTTTTTATGGTGTCTTAGAAGAAATTCTAGAGCTAATTTATATGCGTGATATGAAGGTTGTGTTGTTTCGATGTAAATGGTACAAAACTGATAAAAAACATTGTGTCACCAAAAATAACATAACTAGTATTTCTACTCAATATGATTGGTTTAAAGAAGACTAATACATTTTAGCAACACAAGCAAATCAAGTCTTTTACCTTGAAGACCCATTTAAAAAAGGCCATTTTTGGAAAGTCGTCTAAGAGGTGAACCATCAAAAGATATGGGACCGGGATATTATCACTGATGTTGTTGAAGATGTTATTCATGATACCAATTATATTCGAATGATCTTGCATTGTCCGCCAACTTGGATGATTTTACTTGTACTAGTTTGAGTATAGGTTGTCCCACTGAAGTTGTAGATATTCCTACTACTTCTTGCTGCCACAATGATAATGATGATGATTTTATTGATGATAAGGACAATGATGATTATTTTAGTGATGCATCCGATGATGAAATCGATGATGAAATCGATAATGAAAATATTGCACGCGTTTATTCTAGTGATGAATCTGATTAAATTCAATTGTAATTTGTACCAAAAGGTTAAGTCAAATCAATATATATGTCGAAGTTCTTTTTACTTTTATGTTGGTAATGTGTTTTTTGGGTTGAATTTACATTGATCTTATAAAGCATATATGTAAAATATTAGATGTATCTTTATTGGGTTATACTTGTTGATCTTATGAACAAACACTAGTTGGTATTGTTGTATTTAAATATTCAGATGGCGGATCTGGATGCATTGGGTCACGGTGGAGATGGGCATGGTGATCTTCCACCGGGAGGAACGAACATGGTCGGGGTGTGTGCCGGGAGTGGTAAGAAATCCTAGAATATTTGTTTACCTGATTTTTCTTTCTTATTCTGAATTTGTTTTACTTTATAATTTTTTGTTTACTAATTTGCTTACATATTCTTATAATGTGTTCACTTAAATGTGCAGTCTCATCTAAAACACGTGGCAAAACAAAAAATAAGAAGCTTCTAGGCATGTGGATTGAGAGGGGCTCGCCATTACCCATCAACTTTTATTTTGATGATCAGCGGACACTAAGGCCGATTGGGAAGTATGCTTCTGACTTCAAGGCCCTTTTAGGTGTTACTTTGAGACAAACAGTCCCTTTCACTTTCAATTCATGGGCCAGTGTCCCGAAGAATCTGAGGACCGCTATATATCCACAACTTCAGGTTGAAATTGTTTAATAATATGAAACCTTCAAATATAACTTATTGCTTATTAATTTTTTTTAAAATGCAGACCTACTTTGACATTGGGCGATACATTACTCCTACAGGCGTATGTGACATATTAGATAGTGGCATTAATAAGTTGTGTTTCGCCCTCTACTCGAATGCTAAGAACCATTTCAAACTACTCATTTCACTAACCTCGGGGGGTATGATAATGTCGAGAACATTCGCCGGACTGTCCCCCGGAACATGGGTGAACAAGCATGGAAGGACTTGGTTGACTTCTACCTTCGGGAAGACAATATGCATAGGTCAAAGGTGAACTCTGATAATAGAGCATGTCATCGATACCTGACTACTCAGGGCTCCAAGTCGATAGTTGAAATCCGTGCAGAAAGAGTTAGTCATTTTTGTGTTATTGTTATTAAGTTTACATATTCATTTCAGTATTTCTTTTTTTGTTTTACTCTTATCAAATATATGTATTCAGTTCATTTCATGTATTTACAGCGTAAGCCAGATGGCACGTATCCTAGTCTGATAGAGTCGTTCAATGAGAAACATTCAAAGAAAAGGAAGAAAGCCCAAATGATTGATGCGTCTCGTGCTGCATTGCCGGAATATGATGTGCCTGATGCTACACTGTTTAAGTTAAAGCACAAAATATTGAAAAGTTTCAAATTTATGTAAGTAACCCGTTTAAGTTAAAAGCATAAAATATTGAAAAGTTTCTGTATGTAAGTAACCCGTTTAAGTTAAAAGCACAAAATATTGAGAAGTCTCTGATTTATGTAAGTAACTCGTTTAAGTAAAAGCATAAGATATTGAACAGTTTCTGAGTTATTAATGGTTTTATAACTATATATATAGAAAAGCATGAAAAAGCTGATGGAGGACCAAGCAGGTGTCGAGAACCCATTGACCGAGGATGAAGTCATGGATGAGGTATTGCATAAACGTCGGAGATTCAAACGGGGACGTGGTCTCATTGTACCTGTATACACTTGCTCACCCTCAAGTCAAAGTCAAACCCCTGAATCATCTACTCAACCTGGACGGGTTTACACACTAGCTGAGGTTGATGCATTGTTGAAAGTAGCCTTGAAAGAATCAAAGAAAACCACCGCCTACCTAGGGAAAAAGTTGGACATAATGGCAAAGGCTATGGCGGACCAAGGATATGATATCAAGTGGCAGGCGGCAGAGGAAGAAGAAGAGCAAGGGGAAGAGGGAGAGCACGACTTGAACTCTGACTAGGTTTGTGCTTGAAACATTGTCTGTTATTGGTTTTATATACGTTCTACTATTGCACTTAATATTATGAATAAAGATTTCATCAGAATGCACTTAATACT
This sequence comes from Erigeron canadensis, assembly GCF_010389155.1. Taxonomy (NCBI): domain Eukaryota; kingdom Viridiplantae; phylum Streptophyta; class Magnoliopsida; order Asterales; family Asteraceae; genus Erigeron; species Erigeron canadensis. The sequence continues at coordinate 13,570,959 of NC_057767.1, read as the reverse complement.
GCACTTACTGAAACCCGTTTGTAATGTTCACAGGTTTTGAATGGGTCAAGGGGAAAATGAAGTACTTGCCACGTAAGTTTTTAACTCTATTTTCTTGACTTTAGCTAGAGTTGGTAAATTAGGCGGGTAAGGACAGAACTTGTCATGGACTATTGGAAGCCTGATTTGTTACATCCTAGAAAGTATAATAGCGTGTTTGTGAGATCAGTGGCATACTAGTATATTCATATATTGACTTTAGCTAGAGTTGGTAAATTGGGCGGGTAAGGACAGAACTAGTCCTAGACTATTGGAAGCCTGATTTGTTATATCCTAGAAAGTATAGTAGCGTGTTTGTGAGATCAGTAGCATACTAGTTCATTCGTATATTGACTTTAGCTAGAGTTGGTAAATTGGGCGGGTAAGGATAGAACTGGTCCTGGACTATTGGAAGCCTGATTTGTTATATCCTAAAAAGTATAGTAGCGTGTTTGTGAGATCAGTAGCATACTAGTTCATTCGTATACATATGAATAAGTAGATTATATTTAATCAAGTAGAATCTATGTTGATGGTTTTCTAAATGGTTACTCGATGATATATATAGATATTAGATACACTAGAACATAAAGAAACAGAAGCATCAATTATGTGACGGTAAACAAAACATATTAGAAACATAGATACAAAGTCAGAAATTATAGATTGTAAGCAGCAACAGGTTGTTGTAATATACATGATGTTAATGTAAACGGATTTTTGATTGCTTGAATATACATTATTCTAATTTATGTCGTCATTCTCTTTCAGAAGGGAACTGTAATCAATGCTAAAATGTGTAGTGAACCTTTAGGGGGAAGGGAATGTAGGTATTTAGAGAGAAAGTAGGTATTAGAACATGGAATAATTAAATGGGCAAAAGGTTAAGTTTCATTACTAGTGGGGGGTTTCTATAGGCATATAAATTGCACTTAAACCCCCTTTCATAATTACAAACAAGTACATAATTAATTACATGATAAACCCTTCAACAAAACATAATAAACACAAAGGACAATATGAAAGCTAATATACAAAACACGCACTACAAAATATAAAGCTAACAATCTCCCCTTTAGGGTTGTTTTGTAAATGATCATCGATTAGCTCTTTTCTTCTTCCTTTGGCACCTATTTCGCTTCTTCGTTGATGATTCGGGTTTGTCATGAAGAAAGGTTTGGTCTTTAAAGGCTCTTTTCTTGTACTCGTTTTCCTTTTCTTTCCAGAACTTCTTTGGGACAAAGTGGTACTTGGGATCTTTTGGTCGGTTCGGTGGTTCGATTATGTTTTCGGCGAAGTTTACAGGTGGCATGTTATGAATTCCTGGCTTGTTGTTTGGTGAATATCTAACCCAAGTTCCCATGGGATGATGAATGACACCTTCTAGTTCTTGTGGTAATCTCGCTTTCTGAATTTGTCTAGACCTTTCTCAGTGATCCAATCTTGACTTTATCTTCTTGATCACACTTCTCAATTTCTTCTCTTCTTTGTCATTTTCTTCAAACTCGATGAGACTTTCAAAAACTGTTAAGCATTGCTTTAGAGTTCCATCTGAGTACTTGCAGAGTTCATCAAGTCTGATAAAGATCTTATGTCCATGATCACTAATGAAAACAAATCCTCTTGGATTATCAAAAATAGCCCCAGTGTTGAAGTTCTCCAGATTGATTCCTTGAATTCTTTGGTTAGGCATAGTAAGATTGACTTTCTTTCTCTTCTTCTCGACTACAAGTTGGAAATCATTCTGAGTCTAACTAAGAATAAGACTGTCCATATATCTTTTTATAGTGTAGTAAGCCTCCTGATTTTCTGGATCTTGTTGAATGAGCTTACTTCCAAAGTGATGAAGAAGAAAGATCAAGTCATCTCCAGATAAAAGATTGAATCTAGCCTCTCCAAACATGTATTGACACCCGTCCTCACGTCTAACTACCAACCATATCAAACCAGGGGGTCTTGCAAACTCGGCATCACGCCATTCTTTGAAATGAATGCCAATGACATCAACAATCTTTAGCTTGAATTGGTTTTTCTAATCTTTGTTTGCTTTGTTGCTTTTAGCTTTCACAAGATCATCTACATACTTCTTTCTTTGATGATCAAGATCATAGGCTCTTTTTGCTCTTAATTCATCAATATTAATCTTTCTCAGCTCATCTTTCTTTGAGAAGATCTTGTAAGCTTTTTCTTCAAGAAATTTTGTTGATCGGAAGAGATGTGAAGGAATTCATAGGAAATCGATCTGTCTTGCTTCATCTCTTCTAAACTGACCTTCATTGATTTGTACTTAGGGAGCTCCAGTGTTATCTTGTATTCGAGGGTGATTGAGATGGTGAATAAGTTGACGGAGGTTCATTTGGTTAAGAGTTGGATTGGGTTGAGGAAGAGTTGGATAGTTATCAAAGCCAGGGGGTGGAAGATCATCATTATCAGAAGAATCATTTTCATTATTAGGATCAACTTCGTTGCCTCCAACATCAAAATTATCTTGAAGTTCATCATCATTATCATCAACATCTTCAACAATAACAGCAGGATCGAGATTGAATCTTTGTGAAAGAGCATCATCTCTAACATCTGAGCCAGGAATAATCTCTGTAGCAACACTTGCTCCGACCAGTGATTCAACAACATTAATTTCCTCAGTGTGCTCAATATTCTCATTCATTTATTCATCAATATTTTCAGCATCATGAGGGGCATCTCGTGTTTTAGCTTCATCTCCAGCACCAATATTATTTCCAACAACTTCAGTGGCAGTACTAGCACTAGCCCTAGCTTCAGTCGTCTCAATGTCTCTGTTTTCCCCCTCGTGTTGATCCTGATCATCATGGTCATCACGTCTTTGATGGATGACTGCAGCTTGTTTACAAGATTCTTCTAACTCAGCAATTCTCTTTAGTGCTGCCTCAAGTTGTGCATCAGCAAGAAACTTTTGTTGTTCGGCTTCTTGTTTTTGAAGTAGGAGTTGATGTTGATGGTCAAATCGTGCTTGAAGAGTTGCAAGAATAGCTTTGTCAAATGCATTGGTTTGATCATCTAGAGATATGAGGGCTTCAAGATCTATAAAGATTTGTCTTTCTTCTGGATTTGCTTTAAGTCTAATGCCATCAGGATTTGGAGGAGGGCTAGCAGTTGATGATGATGATGGGGATGTGACTGGTGCTTTACCTTTATCAACAGGTGGACGGAGCACTTCGATTGGTGACGGTTGACTTGGAATGACAGGAACGGCCGACGTAGATATCATTTGCACACTTGTAAGCTCCAGTGGGTTTACAGTATGGCCTGAATGGTGTTGGCCACAGGACTTCCCAATGATTTATGAAGCAAATGCTCGACATTGGTTGTTTCAGAACTAATTGGCTCAACACAAGTGTCAAGCGCAATGTTCCGGATGGTAGGACTACCGGGTTCTCCAAGATTGCCCATTGTGCTAGGAATTGTATCCTCAGCGCCTGTCATAGTAACATGAGCAGGTCTTCCAGACACTCCTTGAGAAGGTGGAATCACCGACTCTCGGTCTGTTGATACAACATTCAAAGAATGTGTGTGCTCAGAGATATGTGACCTAGGAGATCTAGACTCAATTGTGTTAGGAAATGAAAGTGGGAGAGAGGCAAGAGTCTCCACAGCTTCAATATCGACATCCTCCGAGTGAGGAATTGATAGTGGACGTGGTTGGTGCCAGTGCAAAAATGAAACTGGATCCTATAAAGAGAATCCAGAGTGGCGAGAAGGTGAATCATGCGAGGGTGGGGAATCCTCGGCTTTTATCCTAGTGGTGTCTTCCCGGCTAGTTGTTTCAACTATCGGAGGGCCATCGTTTTCTTTTTGCCCTATTCCTAACCCTGACCTCTCATCCTCTCCATTATGTTTTTCAACCCCTCCCTCTGGACCACCTTGTACCTCCGGAGTTTCAAACACAACATCACGAAAAGGAATATCATCTTGAATATCGTCGTGATGTGAGGAAGATTGTTCTTCATGAGATTCCTCAGGAATTGGTTGAAGAGGAGATCTCATATGTACAGAGAATTTAGGAATTGGGGGATGCCCAATGGTAGTGGATGAAGGAGATGGTGATGAAAGCGGATCGGAAGAAGAAGATGAAGTAGTAAGAGGAGAAGGAGCAGAGAAAGTTAATGAAGTTGTTTTTGACTTTGATTTTGATTTAGACTTTGAGTGATGTCGAGACTTGCGTTTCTTTCATTGAGGTGCAGAAGATTCAGGAATATCGGTAGGAGAAGAAGAAGGAAGAAATAAGCCAGGTGTCGATTCATCTACTAACCCCTCTTTTCTTTTCCTAGACCTAATACCCTCACTTGGTGACCTATGCGGGCGTGGGGAAGGCACAACTCGGAGTTGAGTGGCCATACGCTCGGCTAAGTACTCTCTGTAAATCCTGAGATCAGGATTATCTATGGGCACCTGGCAAAGCAGAGGTTCAGGAATTGGCATGAAGTTAATGTGAGCAATCCAGTTGTTCGTATATACATGACGAAAACTTGAAATAGAGACATGTCTTGAAGCAGGGAAACGTTGGATGTTGTTGTGGTTGTTGATAAAATGCTGCATAATAACAGTCAAGAAACGGAGAAATGCAATATATTTCTTGTTGGCAGTATGTTTGCCGTTAACTTGAAGCCGAAGATGATCAAAAGCGATAGCAGCGAAATCAAGATGAACATCGAAAGCAATTCCAAATAAATATGTGAGAGTGGCCTTGGTAAAGTCATCTTGGCCTTTTCGAGATGGTGACAAGCAGTTGTTGATGATAGAACAGAGAGTATGCCATAACGGGTGAAAATCCTTCTTTTTGATGTCCCTTAGAGCAGAGACTTCACCATTATAACCCAACTCGTGTACTCGATGAAGCATCTCAAGTGTTGGAGGGGTTTCAACAAAGCTTGTTTCTCTCGGTCTTGAATCAGCAGATGGAAAGCGTAGAATTGTCCGGAAATCATCAAGATTGAACGTGAACTACTGTGAAGCCCCATCTGTTGTTTGAAGAGAGAAACGGAAGAATGGACATGCTCTTCCTCTTGCTGGAACATATTCGATTGTCCGCCACATTTGAAATAGAAGTTCCTCTTCAATGCCTTCGGCGGTGATTGTGAAAACATTTATCAACGGGTGATATGTAAGCATGACCGTGATGAGCGTTTTTTTTGTGATTATTTCCCCTATCATTATCCCGAATTTTAATGTTTAATTGAGTTTATTTATGTGAACTTATGGTACTTAATGAGATTGTATATTTTATATAGGTTCACATATAATACCGCATATTGGAATCGACAAGACGACGTACGTTTCTCCTGGTCAACAAAGTCAAAGAGCAATATGACAATTTGGAAATAAAATGGTGGTGATGTGTCTCGTGGTTCTACCCAGCCGAAAAGAAAAAGAGCAGCAGCCACTTTGGGCCTGATCAATTGTGAGCCCAACAGAATAAAAGAAACAAGAAAGGAGCCCATTTGGGCCTGGTCTCCAGCGGCCCAGAACAGTAGCAGCCCAAAACAAGAAGCCACAACCCAGTTGGGCCTTGTCTTGCATAAGCCCAGCGAAAGAAAAGAAAGAGGGGCAGCAGCCCATCAAAGGAAAAGGCCGAAGCCTTTATGGAAATAGGTCGGCGAGCAGCTAAAGAAATTCCCTACCTTGGGAATTAAGAAAGACATACACTATATATATTATAGTTAACGCAGCTTTGGACGAGTGTGTGTTGTCGTCCTCAATTTCGAGCGGAGCCATATATCTCAATTTAATAAGCAGCCGCAAATAAATAATAAATCAGAGGGTTCATCAATAGCTAGGAGTGTGTTCGGTGGTGGCGCATGCGCAAGTCACAGCGGCTTAAGTGATCAGCAGTAATCCGGCATCATCAATTCTTCACGTCTTTAGTTTGATCTTTCTATTTTATTATTCAGCACTTTTATTATTGTTAGATATTTATTGCAAGACTATTTTATTTAGCAATTGTTACTATGGATTTATTTATTTTAATAATTGTTAGGTTTAATTATCTTGTCATGAGTAGCTAAGTTGGTTTTACATCTGTTTGGATAATGTGATCATGTCGTGATGTTTTATATATTAGGTTGTTGAACCGTTTCTATGCTTATTGTAGATCCATGGTTATTGAGTCAGACAAATGTTATTAGTTTTCATATACAAACCTGTTTTATTAACTTGGTTAGGTCGAACTGACGTCAAGGCCTTAGGGTTATTTAATTTGGTTTGCGAAACATTAATCGGTCTATAATTAATGTGATCTTTTGACTTGTAACCGAGCAGGGGATGGTTAATTAATAATTTGGCTCAACTGAACATGTGTTTTATTAGGTTAATCTAGTTGATCTAGCGAACGGAAACCGAATCCGGGTGACTAGGGTAATCAGTGTCAAGTTACTTTTTAAGAAACCTAGAAGAATCTTGACTTACATAAAAGATTAAGTCATAGTTACAAAACTCAGGTCTTAATGCATGGCAGTGAATCTAGCGAGAATCTGTTTATAGTGTAGTGTGAGTCTAACGACAGCACTACTAAATAGTTTGGTGAATCTAACGAGAATCCATACGTGAGAAGAGTTGTTCAACATATCTAAACTGTTTTCTAAATGATCATGACATGCGAACTGTTCCAAATAGATGCAATGTTTTAATTAATATATTTTGCTAGTTCAATCAATTCATGTTTTTATTATTTTAGTTCTATTTAAATCGTGACAAACCCCTAAAATCCTAGAATTATACCTAGCTTAGTTCTTAGACATAGTCCCTGCTAATGATCCTGGTCTTACCTATTTGCTATACTATGAACGAACGGGTCCACTGCCCGTGAGTGAGTGTAGTAGAGAAGTTAACCTTGTACTTTATAAAATTTAAAACTTTTTCTACGCATCAGACCAGGATGATGCCGAATGGACAAGTAAACGGTATCATAAGTCGAAGATTATTCGGCATGCGTTCAGTGACACCATCTTGAAGAAACTCCATTATGTAATTAACAAGTATACGAATGGGAAACATCATTTCCAGGGTTAATTTATTTAAAATTGATTAATCATACACCGTTTTTCACGAAAGATGTAAAGGTAGTACAACAAGGCGTTCGATACCTCACGTCTTAAGGAAAATCAATGTACGATTCTTAAAAACATAGTTTAGTTTGAAAAGCAAAAAGATTAATCATACAACTTGTTTCACAAAAGATGTTAAGACAGTACATCCAGGCGTTCAATGTCTTGATGCTAAAGGAAACCCGATGTATGAAAAGTATAAAAAGGTATGATGTGAAAAAGAAAGGTTAATTATACATTGTTGTTGACGAAAGATTTAAAGGTAGTACATCAAGGCATTCAATACCTTACTTCTTAAGGAAAACAGATGTATAATTTAAGAAAATGAATGTGCAAGAAGAGATTGGGCAACAAAAGTGTTTGTGGACCCAAGAGGATTTAAGAACATTAGATTGATCACAAATATAATGATTTGAGGTCACACGTTTTTTGTGTAGTAAAATATTTGAATTATCATTATTTGAAGTTTAAAAGAATGAATAACAAAATTTGGAAAAATTTGTGAAGTATATGTGGAAAATGATTTTTATTGCAAAAGCCAGTATTTTGTTTGAAATTTGAAAGACTGGTATGATTAGAGAAAATTTGGACAGAGTAGCATTTCATAAAAATGAACTTTTAAGAACTAATACCGATGATTTAGTTACCGGTATTTTGCAAAGCATCAAGATATCGAGCCGAAACTTGATATCGATGCACTTGCGAAAAATGTGAAGGCATAATATGATTGCAAAGCAATATAAGCACATATAAGCATACAGATAAGATAAGAAGGCATGCAGAGCAAATAAGGCACATAAAACACACATATAACAATTAAGCATGAAGTAAATTAATGAAATGAAATAGGAAAAATAAGATACCCGAATACGTAAATAAGACAAATGACAATAATGGATCACGTAAACGAGAAATAATCACCCCTGAAAGATAAAACACAAATTCTAAGCATATAGAAAAGAAAACCAGTAATAAAGCATTGAAAAAGAGAGAAAACCGGTAATAGTATAGTGAAAAACCTGAAAGCCGGTTTTGCCGAATAGATGTACTAATACCGGGATTCTGAAATAATGAGAGTTATAAAACCGGGATTTGTTTTTGATGAAAGAGATTGGAAGAAGAAAGAACTAAAACCGGGATTTGGTGAGGAAAGCCGGTATTGACCGAGAGAATATCGGTTTTTGAGAAGGATTAAAATACTTAGAAAAATTTGCGAAAAGGTCAAATGGCTTCAAAACCGGTTTATATAGCGGTCAAAACCGTTTTTTTTTTTTTTGGTTTAAAGGACTTTTTTAAAAAAAAAGAATTTTAAGGGATTTGTCAAAAATGATTTAAGGAAAAGTTTTGATACGGAAATTAACATAGATACTCATAACACAGATACAAGAACACGGGAATATTCAAACCCCCCCTAGGAACATGCATACAGATAAATAGATAGAAATCTACAGGCTCCCCCTAGAATCATGCAATCTACCCTTGTTCTCCCCCTCAAACATTGCATGTAAAAGCACGTAAGCATACATCAATTGTTTGACAAAGAAAATAAACATAGATAGCATGACAAGATGGCAATTAAGCTTGAAGATTTAGCATACCCAACATGGTTTTCAAAAAATTAAACCTCTGTTCATCCAAGGGTTTAGTGAAAAGGTCCGCAAGTTGGTAGTCAGTAGGGACAAAGTAGAGTTCGATGTTACCTTTTTCAACATGATCCTTTATGAAATGGTACCTTACATCGATATGTTTTGTCTTTGTATGCTGAACAGGATTGCAAGAAATTGCAATTGCACTTTTGGAGTCGTAGTAAATTCGAATTCTTTCATACTTAAATCCATAGTCAGAAAGTTGAGTCTTCATCCATAGGACTTGAGAGCAACAGCTAGTTGCAGCTACGTATTCAGCTTCAGCTGTTGAAGTAGAAACATAAGTTTGTTTCTTTGAAGACCAGCCAACTAACTTGTCACCAAGGAATTGTACACTACCATAAGTGCTTTTGCGGTCTAACTTACACCCTGCATGATCTGCATCTGAGAAAGCAGTTAATTCGAAACCGGTTTCTTTCGGGGACCATAAACTAAGGTTAATAGTGCCCTTAAGATACCGAAAGATTCGTTTAACAGCTTGAGCATGGCTTTCCATAGGGTTAGCTTGAAATCTAGCGCACATACATGTTGCAAACATAATATCCGGTCGACTAGCAATTAGATACATTAAGGATCCTATCATACTGCGATACAATTTTTGGTTAAACGGTTTTCCATTAAAATCTTCATGAATTTTAGTACGAACTTCCATGGGTGTCCCAATTGGTTGACAGTGAGACATATCAAACTTTTTCAGCATATCAATAATATATTTCTTTTGACAAATAAAAATACCGTTTGACATTTGTTTGACTTGTAGACCAAGGAAAAAATTTAATTCACCCATCATGCTCATTTCAAAATGTTTAACCATTAAAGCAGCAAAGTTTTTGCAGTATGTAGGATTAGTAGAACCGAATATGATGTCGTCAACATAAATTTTGAACAACTGAATATCATTACCTTGCTTTTTAATAAACAAGGTGGTGTCAATTGTACCTTTGGAGAATCCAGATCACAGAAGATAAGTAGAGAGAGGATCATACCATGCACGAGGGGCTTGTTTTAGACCATAAAGAGCTTTATCTAACTTGTAGACATAATTTGGATGCTTTGGATCAACGAAGCCCTTAGGTTGCTCAACATAAACTTCTTCTTTCAAGATACTATTGAGAAAGGCAGACTTGACATCCATTTGATAGACTGTGAAGTTCTTGAAGGCAGCATAGGAAAGAAATATACGAATGGCCTCAATTCTAGCAACAGGAGCAAATGTTTCATCGTAATCCACACCATCTTGCTGAGAAAAACCTTTGGCTACAAGTCGAGCTTTGTTACAAACAACAACACCACTTTCATCCTTTTTATTTTTGAAGATCCACTTTGTCTTAATTGGTTCTTTGTGAGAATACGGATTTGGAACCAATTTCCACACTTCAAGACGCTCAAATTGTGACAATTCATCTTGCATAGCTTTCACCTAATTGGGATCTTGTAAAGCGTCTTTGACGTTACTGGGTTCGACCATACATAAGAAATTGACAAATAAGCATTCATTAACTAAAGCAGCACGAGTGGTTGGACCAGCATTTGGATCCCCAATAATTTGACTAGGCGGATGAGGAAGCATGGAACGAGACCACTTTCGAGAGTGAGGAAGTGGTGTAGCCGGTGCATTGTCTTCATCAGAATTAGTAAAGGCAGGAGAGAGTTGTTCAGTAACTTGCTCAAAAGTAGGTTCATCAGGAAGAATCATGGTTTCTTCCTCTCCAGATTCAGTGCCATGTACTTGAGAGGATGCAAGAGGTGGAGAAGCCATTGTAGAATCAGAAGAAGATGATGAGATTGTTGCAGGAGAATTTTCAATGGATGGAGGAGTTAAAACATGAGAAGTAGATGAAGAAGATGAACTTTGTTGATCAGAAGATGAGCTCTCATTTTGATTGATATTGGAACCAGAATTATCAGAAATAGATGGTGAAGGAATTGTTGGAGAAGGATGATCATGATAGAATTCGTCAAAAACAGTATCTAGTTCAGAGGAAGTTGGAATTGGAAAGGATTTATTCAGAGGTGAAACAGTTTTAGGAGCGGAAGTTTGTGGACAAAGATGAACGGGAGTTGAAAAGTTTTGTTCAAGAAGCATTCCTGAAAGTTCATCAAATTTGACATTCATACTTTCCTCAAATTCGTTTGGTGTGACGGTTGTAAACACGATAAGCAATTGATTCCCTAGAATAACCAATAAAGTACGCTTCATCTCCTTTTGGTTCAAACTTTCCAAGATTATCATGATCATTTAGAGCATAGCACACACAACCAAAGATATGGAAAAAATTCACATTTGGCTTTCTCTTGTTGATGACTTCATATGGAGTTTTATCAAGCCTCTTGTTGATGATCGATCTATTTTAAGTAAAGCAGGCAGTAGCAATAGCTTCAGCCCATAGAGTAGGAGGAAGACGGGAATGGGCAAGCATAGTTCTTGCAGCTTCAACAAGAGTACGATTACGACGTTCAACGACTCCATTTTGTTGAGGTGTACGCACAGCGGAGAATTGATGGGTGATACCTACTGAGGAGAAGAAAGTTTCAAGAGTAGCATTCTTGAATTCGGTACCATTGTCAGAGCGAACAATCCAAACAATGGATTGAAGGTTAACTTCAGTTCGTTTTATGAAGTCGATGATGACTTGGGGAGCATCACTCTTTTCATGAAGAAAGTAAACCCAAGTATAACGAGAGTAGTCATCAACAATAACCAAAATGTAACGTTTTCTATGGATGCTTTGAACACGCATGGGACCACATAAATCCATGTAAAGAAGATGAAGAGGGGCTTCAGTGCTCAAGTGTTTCTTTGGACGGTGAGACGCTTTCTTAAGTTTACCAACGGCACATGCTGAACAAACATGATTGGTGTCATATTTAAAGTCAGATAGACCATCATCAAGCTGTTTGTCTACAAGAGCATTGATAGTATGAAAGTTAAGATGAGAAAGGCGTCTATGCCATAACCAAGATTGTTGTGCAGAGGCTTTCGATAGAAGACAAATCTCTGAAGAAGGTGAATAAATGTTATTCAGGTCAATGGTAAATAGGTTGTCATCCCTAGAACCAGTGGGAATATCAACTCCGTCTTTAGTCTGTACTTTGCACTCATATCTTTTGAAAAGAACTTGAAGGTCGTTGTCACAAAATTGTCCAACACTAAAGAGATTGTGGCCAAGACCTTCAACATATGAAACACGTTTGATAGTGATTCCATTCTGAATAATGTCACCATAACCAAGGATAGGAGCAATATGATCATTTCTAAACCGAACTGTGCCCATAAACTTTTCAACAAAGTTCCAAAGTAGAGATTTATTGCCAGTCATGTGTCTGGAACATCCGGAGTCGATATACTAGACACATATTAGAAATTCCTGTCAAAACGGGAGATACAGGTTTAAGTCCCCACTTGAACTGGGTCCATAGGTGGTTAGGGGATTATCATGAATGTAAAGTAAGAAAACAGGAAGATATAGGATAAAAAAAACAAAAACATGAACATAACATAACATAAACTAAGATGCACACACAATATAACAGGCACACAACACATCCAATCATTTATTGAAAATAAATACACACATAAAGGAGTTCAAACTAGAAAATACGAATTACAGACATAGTAAAAGGAAAATATTTTTAGAAGGATGGAAATTAATCGGAGCTAGTCCTACGACGGATCCAAACTTGTTTCTCAGAAGATGACTTTTTATCAGACTTGACTCTCCTAGATGCATGCAAATGTCTATCTTTAGGAAGCCAAACACTTCGATAGTTTAAGCAGAAGTCACCTGAAACATGAACAATTTTAGAATTAGAGGAAGACTGGTTGTTATTGTTCACTTTTGGTTTTCTTTTAGTGGTATGTATGACAGATGATGCTTGTTTCTTTGGAGTGGAATAAAACCAACCATATTGATCTTGGTATCTAGTTATTCCTACAGCTTCATCTCTAAAAACTTTCAAAGTGCACTTAGGTGTGGTTAGAGATTGTTTAGGAGATCTAGATGACTTTCGATCATTTGGTTGTTGAGGGAGTTTCATTTTAGTGATTTTAGTTTTATGAGGTGGGTTAGTGATCATGGTAGGAGTTTTGGGTTCATTTTTGGTCTTGCGGCTGTTAGTCAAAATCTTTGGACTGGTAACGATGATCTTTTGTTTTGGTGTCTTCCTAGGTAATGAAGTTGCTTTCGAGGGATGTGAGGGTGGAGTCTTCTTCAAAGAAGGTTTGTTCTTTTTAACAATTTTTTTTTCAAAATCCGGATCATAAGTATTATTTTCTTCTAAAAGTTTGTTTAGATCAGGGATTTTGGAAAGATTTAGATCAAAACCTTTGTCCTTTGAATTGGATTCCACAGTCACACTAGGGACAGTAGTCTTCAGAGTACTAGAAGTCTCTTTGTATGAGGTTGATGCATTGCCATTTTGAAGATCGGGTTGTTGACCCATTAGTTCTTGAATGATTTTGTTAGGTCCAGTTTAAGCTAAACTGGAGCTCTCCAGCGACATCTGGAGAGCATGCAGAATTGTCCGAAATATTAGAAGTCCAGTTGCATTGTACAGGTTTAGCAACTGTTGGCTTCCTCTAGTTGAGATCAGAAGACTAGAATCTGAAGACCTTCCAGTTGAAGTCAAAGACAACAAATGGAAGATAGAGATTGGCAATGGCAGCGAAGCCCAGTTGACAATCTACCAGATCAATCAACTGGGGAATCCTCCAGTGTAAATGCTCTTACAAAGCTTTACACTGATTACGAGGAGGACCTTTTTACTCTACATCCTTTTAACCGGACAATGATATTGTCTTTGGATAAAGGTGCAAAGATGTAGAGTGGTTGAATAAAGTAACCTTTTGTCTTACTTTATTTAGCACACACAAAGGATTATTTAAATAATACTTTTGTGTGCTGTCAACCATATTTGTACGTCGAAGTTGAGATCCCCATGCTCAATCTTCGACTATAAATAGAGGTCCTTGCACAAGCATTTTCAATAACTTTCCAAATACATATATTCTGCAATATTGGTGAACTTATGCAATATTCTCTCAATCGCAAAAAGGAACATTTCACAACTCTAAGTGTTTCGATTGTTTAGGAGAATTTCCAAGTTTAGATCAATTGTAATTCATGGGTTGTTAGGATATTTACATTCATGTATTATCTTGGTTCCGCAACAACCTTATATTTTATTTAAACAATCAATAAATAAAATACACTTAAAAATTATATATTGTCTCACCAGTTTACATACTTGTTATTGCATTGTATTAATTTACATATTCAGTCACCTAAATACACTATCTCCAGTTAACCTTGTACTCGATCAATCTAAACTGGTCATATCCAGATTAATTGATCGTGTTGCAAAGTTCACTCACCATCGACATAGAGGTGTCTTCAGTACCCATCTAGTAATAGTTGGGACTTACAAGTGGTATCAGAGCAGGCAGGTTGAATTGTTTCAATTCTATAACCTAGGTCTGCTTCGATGGCTGCTGAAGGTGAGAATGGTTCTGGTCCAAATGAATCTAATCCTAGTATTGCTACTCCTTTAAATACTAACCCTCCTCCTCCTCCTCCAACTCCTGGAGCTAACCACGTTCATGTACATTATTCCAACTCTCCTGTTCCCAAATTCGACGGGAATGATGAGACATTTGGTACATGGAAGGCTAGAATGCTCTTGCATTTTGGTGGGATAGAGAGGTATATGTTGAAAATTCTTAAGGATGGACCATATATACCCATGTCCAGTGGTGTTAGCCCTCTTCTCGACCCTACTGGGAGAAGAGGCACTAGGGAAAAATCTGAGGAACATTGGTCAGATGAGGATCGCAGATTGGTTGATCTTGATACCAAACTGAAAAACATGATTTTTTCTGCTATACCTGAGGAACTAATTCCTACCCTTGTGCTATTTCCAAGTGCAAAATCTATGTGGGATGAATTAGTTCTCCAGTTTGAAGGAGGAAATGACACCATTGTCACTAAAAAGGTTGCTCTTAACAAGAAGTATGAATCCTTCTTTGCTCTTCCCAATGAAAGTTTGACTGGTACTTATACCAGATTTACTGGCCTAATTAATCAACTTAGAGGCTTGGGAGTGGAGAAGGATAAGGATATTATTCTTGAAAAATTATGTGATGTTTTGCCATCCAAATGGGCACACATGGTTCTTGTCTTAAGACAAGGAAAGACCTTGCATAGCCATACTCTTGCTTCCCTTTATGGAGCCTTCAGATTCACTGAAGATAACGATGCTGCAAGATTACTGGCTGAGCAAGATGCTTTAAACCATGCTCAGAGTTCCAAGGCTGCCAACTTTTCTGGGCAACCTTGTGCTGCTTTAATGTCTACTGAGAATGTCCAGTCACATTCTATGAAGGAAACATTAAACAACTTTCTGAACTCTGGCCTGACCACTAATCTCAGTGATGGTTGTGAGGAAACTGACGATGATGATCTGGTAGCCATGATTGCTAAAACCTTTAATAGGTTTAAGCATAAATCTAATTGATTTAATGGGTCCAATAATGCTTCCAGTTCAATTTCTATGGATAAGGCTAATCTTACCTGCTACAAATGTGGTAAGAAAGGCCATTTCATGAAGGAATGCAGATCTAGTCAGATGAACAACCAAACTGGTCCTATTGTCCCAAATTTTGTTAAAACTGATGATTATAAGGCCAAATACAAGAAACTTAAGGCCCAGATTGCTCTCATGTCACTTGAACAAGATAACTAGAAAGAAAAGAACAAGTGCATGATGGCTCAAACTGAAGGGAAATGGGAACTCTCTGATGATTCATCTGATGATGAAGAAGAGATTAGAGATGTGTGTTTCATGGCATTGGAAAGTCAACAACCAGTGGTGAAAGATGATGTTGTGTCAGGAAGATGGGATGACATCATTTTAAAGAAGGTAAGGGATTATGATGTCGAAATTGATTCAGAATTGAAACTGGATATTGCTGAATCATTGAATGATGACTTGTTATTTGTTGAAACCATGAGAACTGACTGTGAAAGATACTTAGAAACAGTTTTGGTTGAATTAAACAACATGAAAAGTCAAATAAATGATTTGCAAAGTGTCCAGTTGGCTCTTAAAGAGTCAGATTTGAAAAATGAGGCATTGGAAAGAGATAACCAAAAACTGAAATTTGATCTTGAAAAGGAACACATGGTTATCAATTCATGGGTACAAGCATCTGGTAAAAATTATGACGCTTTTTCTAAAACCATTGATGCTCAAAAAACTGCCTGGAAATCTGGTAATCTTCAGATGGCAGCTGTTTTACCCAAAATTCACCAATTGCCAGAATCTGTTAGAGTTGAAACTCCTAATGATTCCTCTGACACTGTCAAATCTGAATCCACTAAGACCAATTCTGTTGAGGTCAAAACTGGAGCCAAGAAGGCTAAAGCTCCAGTTAAAAAGGAATCTAGTGACAATCCTTTACCTCATAAGTCAAATGAGTCCTCAACTCAAAAGACTAAAACCCCCACTGAGCCCAAGTCCATAGGCCAGCAGCCTGATGAAAAAAACATTTTGTTAAAAATGGAGAATCAACTCCAAAATTTGTCAAGGCAGGTACAAAGTTGTACTGCCAGAATTAAAAATTTGGAAGGAGGAGCATCTTCTTCAGTTGAAAAACAAAATGTCAAAACTCCTCCTTAAAAACAAAAGATAAAGCAATCTGCTCAGAAAGGAGCAAACATCGAAAACAAAAAGGAGGTCAATGTTCCACTAAAACCAATTGTTTTTACTCCAGAAACTGGAGAGAACCCTCCAGTTTCTTCATCCAGTTCAACACCCAGTCAAGCACCTGGGACTTCTCAGAAGAAGTCCAATGGACCCATCAAGAAAAGATGGGTTCAGAAAAATAACTGATCACTTACTTGGGTGTGCAGGGCGATCGAAAGAAGAATATTTGGTATCTGAACAGCGCAGCTGTCCGGACTATGACCGGATGTAAGCCCCTGCTGGAAGAGTTCACTGTCTGCGATGGACTAGCGGTGACATTTGGTAATGATGGAAGTGGGAAAACTGAAGGATATGGTGTTGTTAACAATGGGCAGATCCAGTTCACTAAAGTTGCATTTGTCAATGGTTTGAAATATAACCTGATAAGTGTCAGTCAACTTTGTGATGATGGATATAGGGTACTGTTTGACATTGCTCAAGGCACTATTTTTAACAAGGATTGGAAGGTAGTCATGATAGCACCTAGAAAAGGGAATGTGTACATCATGGACATGGAGCCTGCTCCAAAAGAGCATTGTTTCTATGTTAAGGCTGATGAGGACACCAACTGGCTGTGGCATAAACGGTTATCCCATCTTAACTTCAAAAATATCAACAAGTTGTCAAGAAAGCAACTGGTTGATGGGAAACCTTTGTTTTCCTTTAAAAGGGAGAAGCTATGTCCAGGGTGTGAAATGGGCAAAAAGAAAAGAGCCAGTTTCAAGACCAGGCAGAATTTCAGTATCACTGAACCTCTTCGCATGCTTCATATGGATCTCTTTGGTCCAGTGAATGTTCAAACTAAAGCGGGTAAGAGATATACTTTAGTTGTAGTCGATGAATACACCAGATTTTGTTGGGTGGTATTTATCAGATCAAAGAGTGATGCACATAGTGAAATTATCTCTCTCATCAAGCGAATAGAACTCAAGTATACCAAGAAAGTGTGTCAGTTGCGAAGTGATAATGGTACAGAATTCATGAACAAAGAATTGGAGACATTTTGCTCTGACACTGGCGTTTCTCAAAACTTTTCGTCAGCTCGTTCTCCAGAACAAAATGGTGTGGTTGAAAGGAAGAATCGCACATTGATTGAAGCTGCTAGAAGTATGTTATCTGAATCTGGTCTTCCCACCTGTTTTTGGGCTGAAGCTGTGGCAACTACATGTCACACCCAAAACCGGTCAGTTTATGTCAAGAGACACAGGAAGACTGCCTATGAAGTCCTCAGGAATCGTAAACCAAATATTGGATATTTCCATGTATTTGGTTGTCCAGTTTACATTTTAAACGATTCCAGTCAGTTGGGAAAGTTTGATGCAAAAGCTGACGAAGGTGTCTTTGTGGGGTATTCAGATATTAGAAAAGCCTATAGAGTTTATAATTATAGACTCCAAAAGGTACATGAGACAATTCATGTCACATTCGATGAATCAAATGAAGCTATCAACAAAAGACCAACCCTTGATTTATCTTCAGTTGTCCCAGTTGATTTTGGTGTATCTGATCAGGTTCATCAATCAGTTAGTACACCAGAAAATGTTTCCAGACATCAAGTCTTGGAACCAGTTAAGGAAAAGAAGAACTTCAGTGACACCTCATTTTATCCTTCTATCAGTTTTAACCTACCTGAAAAACTGATAATTGGATCTGATGTACGTGCCACAACAACATCAGAACCAGTTCAAGCTTCTCCAGTTCTTCAAGATATACCTTTGTTTGAAGATAATCATGTTAACTCTTCAGTTGACACTGATGATGAAGTTGAAGTAGTTTGGACTGATCCTCATCCAGTTGCTGCATCTGTTGGAGATCGTCAGGTGTCTTGCACTGATGTTGTAATATACCAACCTAGTCAATACACTAAATGGACTGCTGCTCATCCCATTGAGCAGATTATTGGCAATCCAGATAGTGGGGTTCAGACTAGAAGAGCCACAAGTGATCAATGCTTGAACGTCACCTTCTTATCACTAATTGAACCGAAGAAGAATGACGAGGCTATGGCAGATCCAAGCTGGGTTGAAGCTTTGCAAGAAGAACTCAACCAGTTCGAAAGGAACAACGTTTGGGAGCTTGTTCCTTGTCCTCCAGGGTTAAAGAGAGAACCCATTGGAACGAGGTGGGTCTACCGGAACAAGATGGATGAAGATGGCAACGTTATCAGGAACAAAGCTAGATTGGTTGCCAAGGGTTATTGTCAAGCAGAAGGTGTTGATTTCGATGAAACCTTTGCTCCAGTTGCAAGACTTGAAGCCATCAGAATTTTCTTGGCTTATGCTGCTCACTTGCAATTCAAGGTCTTCCAGATGGATGTAAAAAGTGTGTTTCTGAATGGCACATTGGAAGAAGAAGTGTATGTTACGCAGACTCCAGGCTTCATAAATGAAAAGCTTCCACATTGGGTATATAGACTGAACAAAGCTTTGTATGGTCTTCGACAAGCCCCAAGAGCCTGGTATGATACTCTAACTAAACATCTTCTCAAAAATGGTTTTCAAAGAGGTGCAATAGATAATACCTTGTTCATCTTGAAAGAAAAAAGTAATATCTTGTTGGTACAAATTTATGTTGATGATATTATATTCGGGTCAACTAATGATGGAATGTGTAAAAGGTTTTCGAAAATTATGTCTCAAGAATATGAGATGAGTTTAATGGGTGAATTAACATTTTTCTTGGGTTTACAAATCAAACAAACCATGGATGGTATTTTTATTAACCAAGAAAAATATGTCAGAGATTTGTTAAGAAAATACAAATATGATTCTGTCCCATCAAAAACCACACCTATTTCAGCTCCATTAAATTTGGACTCTGACCCAAATGGCAAACCAGTGGACCAAAAAGAATATCGTGGAATGGTTGGTTCACTGATGTATTTAACTGCCAGTCGACCAGATATAATGTTTGCAACATGTTTATGTGCCAGATTTCAAGCAAATCCAAAAGAATCACACTTGCATGCTGTTAAACGCATTTTCAGGTACCTGAAAGGGTGCCCTAGCCTTGGTCTTTGGTATCCCAAAGGCTCAGGGTTAGATCTAATGGGTTATTCAGATTCAGATCATGCAGGTTGTAAGATTGATAGAAAATCCACAACTGGTGGATGTCACTTCCTAGGGGGAAAACTGGTGAGTTGGACCAGTAAAAAGCAGACTTTGGTCTCAATGTCTACTGCTGAGGCAGAATACATTTCTGCGGCCAGCTGCTGTGCCCAGATTCTCTGGATCAAAAACCAGTTGCTTGATTATGGTATGAAATTCACAAGAACCCCAATATTTTGTGACAACACCAGTGCAATTGCTATATCTCACAACCCAGTGATGCACTCAAAGACAAAGCATATTGATACCAAGTATCACTTCATTCGTGATCATGTTATGAAAGGAGACATTGAAATACACTTCATCCCCACTGATAAACAGTTAGCTGATGTTTTTACAAAACCTCTTGATGAGAAAACTTTTAAACATCTCATTTAAAAAGTCCCCTCTCGTAGGCCTCTCTTTCCTTCTTGCCCGAGTTAAGCTCACTTGAGTTGAGCAGTTTCGCGTTTCCTGGTTCGCTTTCTACCTTTGTTTTCGTATTAGAATCTCCTATTTCAACCTTCATGCCAAGCAAGCTTCATGCTGAAACTGATCTAAAATGCAAACCGGCTGCTTCGCGCATCTCTAGGAACCGATTCGGAGAAAGAAGAAGCATGGCATGATTAGTGAACTGGGTATGTTAAATCCTCATTAAACTGGAGAGGCCGTTCAGTTGAGGATGGTCCAGGTGATCCTTGATTGGTTGGAGATTGAACGCCTTGATGTACTCAAAGACTAGTCATTGATCAAATGGATCACATTTTTAGGGGGAAAAGACTCAAACTATTTTTCAAAATAAAATTTGTTTTTATTGAAAAATGCAACTGAAAGTCATCAGTTGAAACTGGCATCTGAAAAACTTCTCCAATTTGCTAGTTTGGACTTGTCTCAAAATGGTAGTCAGCCAGATTTCATAACGTTATGTTTTACTTGGTGGATACTTGTGACATGTGATGTTACTTGAGAGCAAACCTCGCACTCACAAACGTCACCTGACATGTCTTACGTGTCAAGACTTTTTGGTGAAATGTACTACACTTTTTATGGGTATTGATGAAGTTAGTGGGTGAGTGGGAATACCAGCCGTCGTAGCATTAAATGCTTGATGGGAGGTATTAAATATTTTTGAACTCTCAAAATTTCGGAAAATCACTTTTTACAAATTATTTCAAACTTTTGGGGACTAACAATATCTTTTCGTATATATATTGGCAATATTTTACTGCCTATATATACCCCCACAAAATATCCGTCTCATTTACTACACTCAAAATTCCTTCATTTACTCTTCCAATCATTCACAATTCAAGATCCCTTTCTCTCTTTCTTCTTTAAGTCTAAAACCCTAAATCAGATTTCACAAATGGCTCCTAAATCATCTTCTTCTTCATCTCGTTCTCGTGATGTGAATCTACTCACTGTTGAGTACAATCCATCACAAAATGTTATTCGCGCCACTGGTGCTCCCATAAGTTCTAAACTTATAAAATTAAATCCAAATAATCCAATGGCATCTCTTTAAGGGCTCCAGGCCGCTGACTCTCTTATAGGGAGAATCCAATCCTTTCTCCGGATTTCTCCCCTCAGCGATGCCTTTTCTTTGAATCCACACAAGCTGTTTCATGACTACTTGTGTGAGTTCTGGTACACTGCCTCTCTTTCTGAGGACTGCTCATCCATCTCCTTTTCTCTAAAGGATGGGTCAGTCCCGTGTACCATCACCACTGAAACGTTGAGGGAAGCCCTTAACCTCAACTACCGGAGACAAAATGAAAATCCAGTGGTGATTTCCTCCAACATTAATTTCCGCCAGGTCTTCCTTGACATGGGAAATAAGAAGATGGTGGAGGGGGATGTTTTGAAGACCAAGGGGTCCATTACAATGAAAGGGCTTTCACCATCTTGGAAGTTCTTTATGGTTCACTTGGTGGAAAGTTTGGGAGGGAGTTCTGGTGGATTGGACCAGATAAACTCCTTCCAGGCAGAGATGGCTTACTGCCTCTGGAATGGACTAAGGGTGGATTTTGCTGGGATTTTGTTCAGGAGTCTGGTGTTTAAGCTAAAGGGCAACAGGGGTCCTTGTATCCCCTTTTCAAGATTCTTGTCCCTTTGTTTCATTCAGGTTCTGGGCAGAGAAGAGTACAACAACACACAATCCTTGTTCTCTGTGCCAGAACTGTTAAGGAATCTGGACAACCTGGTGTCCACTTCTGATGAAGTCCAGATGTCCCCGAGAATGATCTTTGCATTTTCTAGAACTGATGCACCACAATCTGGTGAGTCAGAAAGGCAACTGGGCGGGCCTCAAAATAATGAGGGACCCACCGGTTCGTCTACTGGAGCGGTAACTGTGGCAGAAGCGGGAGTCCAGGCGATTCCTAAAGCAAGAAGATCTTCCAAAAGCAGAAGGAGATCCAGATCTGGACTTGCTGCACCTGACCAGTCACAATCTGTGACTGTGGTCTCTGAAGCCACTGCCGGTGATACTGCAACTGAGGATAGAGCAGTTGTAGTTGAGGCACCAGTCACCTCTGTCCAGGGAGAAGATGCTTCGGCAACGGATCCTAGAATTGATGATACCATTGAGGCAACTCAAACTGGTCATCAGGAGTCTGAACAACTTGTTCAGCCACCCCCAACATTTATGGATCTTGGCATAAATGAGGGTGAGTTTCAGCTTGAGTCTTCGGACTCATCTGAGACGGAATCTGACCAGGAGATGGCTGATGCAACTGTACTTGATCAGCTCCCTTCTCTCCTTGGTCAACCCCAAGAACCACATGTTTCAGTTTCCCCAACAAATATACAAAGCTTAGATATACCTCCAATATTCGCCTCTCGCCAACTACTTTCTTCTATGGGTGTGCCTAGAAATAGACACATCCTAACACCACCGTCGCCGTCGTTCACACCTGAGCATTCTCAACATGAACGACACATTGAATCTCTTCCCTTCATTTCTACAACCCCTCCTCTTCTATCAACTGATGCTACTGCAACTAGAGAACCAAACATTGTCATACCTCGTCCAGTTGCACCTGTAGCCTTTTCGGCTAGTCCAGTGACACCTTCCCCTCAGTCATTGGAAATCCAATTCGTGTCTTTTCAAGTCGATCTCTCGAACCTTCTCGCGAGGGTGGAAGAGATTCAAAAGACACTGGACAAAAACACCAAGTCCCTCTCCAGGTACCAAAAGGATCATATGCAGAATATCAAAGTGGTTGACCTAGGGATAAACAAGTTCTCAGCTAATGAGGACTTGGTGTTTGGAAAGCTGAACGAGTTAGTGAAATCCTCCAATCAACTGGCAACATCTTTAAGGGAGGCATTCGCACTAACTCAATCTGGAGTCACATCTTCAATATCCAACCTGTTGAACAGTACTGTCAGATCATCAGAGGTTGATATTAAGAATCTGGAAAGGCAGGTGCAAGATCTATGCAACAAACCTGGCCTAGATGTGACAGAGCTTGGGAGTCAGTTGGCCTCTTCAGTGGGTCTCAAGATTGAAGAAACTTTGGCTGCCAGTGAGAGAAGTTTAATTGAAAAGGTGATGTCTGAGATCACCAAGATTGCAGCGCCCCAGGTCGATCTCACTCCAATTACATCTAAGATTGATCGGTTGAGGTGCAGTCTGGATACACTGGCCAGCAAAGTGTCTGAACATTCAAATGCTATATCTGATCTGACCACTGAAGTTGGCAAAGGAAGGGAGGTTGTTTCTGAAGGTGTTACTGAAGTCCCTGCAACTTGGCTCTCTCCAGATGATCTCTCAATACTCAAACAGATTTTAAAGAGTCAAGAGCTGACAAGTGGAAATGTTATGACTCAGTCTCAGGAGATGAATCATCTGTGGAGGACAGTTCGCATGATTTGCGGAGTCTTCAAAGAGTGCAAGACAATGCAATCATGGCAGCCTCTAGATCACTTGCCCTCTAGTCATGCAGATTTTGAAGCCATCAGGCAAGGACTAGATGCTGCCAAGGGGGAAAGGTCTATACATGCCCCTCGCACTCTTGTGGAGACTTCAAGAAAAGGGAAGGAGTTAGTGGTTGCTACCAGTACTGAGGCTGGTGAGCAGGAGTTTGAGGTGTTTGATGATGTGGTGAAGGGGAGTGTTGATAAGGGAAAGGCCATTGCTGATGAATCTATGGAACCGGCCACCGATGCACCAATGTTGGAAACTAGCAATGTTGATTTGTTGCCTCCAGTTACTGAAAGCGAGAGTCAGAAGTTAGCAAGAGTGGGATACCTGGTCAAGGAAAGGAAGAAACAAATGAAGGTGAACCAATTCGAATCAAGAAGAAATCTTCCAACCCCTCTTGCTGATATCACTGATGCTCAACTCCTTGGCTTGACACTTGTTGAATACAAGAAGATCAAAGAAGATCCAAGAATAGTCAATGCACTGAAGGAGATGCTTGAAGTTGAACTGGACAAACACTACCAGGATGATGAGGCTGAACTGGATGCTAAGTGTTTGAATGTGTCGGTGGAGAAGGCCAGAGAGATCAGGTCTGAAGGGATTCTCAAGAGGACTGAGCAGGTAAAGAAGGCGGTCACCAAAGTGTTGAATCCACCCAAGTCCAAAGGAAGAAAACAAAAGGCTTTGCCAAGGGATGCAAATCTGAGGACTTGGGTAGAACCATCTGAACCCACAACTGATGATATTCGAGTTGCTACACAAAAGCTGAGCACGAGCAAAATTAAACTGACAAATGAATCTGAAGCTCGCACATATTTGTCAGATGTACAGCGTCGAAGGCACAATAGAGGCAAGATTACTGATGTTAAGGTTTCGATCAAGCCTGGTGCTAAGCATTTTGTTGTTGAGGTACAATACTTTGGTGGACCTAAGGGAACAACTGAGAACCCGGATGTCCATCAGTATGGTCATTCCGAATATGTAGAGATGTTGAGGTTACTGGAAGGAAGGCAGAAGAAGAATAAGGTTGAAAAAGGTTGGGAGTACGTATCGCAAAATCTTATCAAGTTCAAGGAAAACATTGAAGAAAGATTAGGCCTTGATCTTGAGGACACACAGCCAATTTCATCAATCACAAAAAGAAGGAAAACTGGCGAAGGGCCATCTGTTTAAGTTTTCCTTCTGTTAGAAATCCAAAAATAGTGATACATTGTAATTTAAGTTATGGACTTACTTGTTGTTAAATCATGAGTTGATAATTTCTAAGGTTGAGTGGCTAATAGTATTAATTAGCATAGTTAGATAGTTTGGACTATAAATAACCCTCAATTCCTTAGAAATTATAACTTTGGCACATTAACAACACATTTTTGATACATACAATTACTCCTGAACATCACACTCTTGATCCCAATTCTCTAAAAACACACACAAACACCAAGAACACACACACTAACAAAACTCCATTGTTGATGTGAATTCGGTTGAGAAAATCGTGTTGATTACATTTGGTATCAAAGAAAACATCGTTCTGATCTCGATCCATAACTGAATTCAATCACTTCTCATCACAAATCACCTTTAATTCTGTTTTATTTCTGCTTCTGTTCGTCATTTTTGTTCGTTCTGAAATTAAAAAAAAAATTAACCTCTCAAATGACATAAAATCACAAATGTTTGTTCACCGTTCGATTCCTCATAGTTAATAACATAATCCTCTCAAGTTTCATGTTCTAATTCAATCTGGATCAAAAGTTCAGATTTTGAGTTTTTGGCGCTAAAATTTGGGGTTTGATTCTGTTGTGTTATAAGCTAAGTTTTGTTAATCGGATCATTGCTGAGGTGAAAACAAACTGTTTGCAAGTGGTGTCATGTTCTAATTCTCAGAAAATCAAAAGATTTTGAAGTTTTAAATTTCGTCAATGGAGTTGTTCATGTTCAGAGGTTGAAGACGACTGGTAAAACGATCTTAATTTAGATCGTCTCAGTTTTCTTTCCTTCATATTTTCATATCAGTGTTGTGGTTTGTCAAACGATTCAAATTTTGATCGTTTTGACAAGTGTTGTGTTGTGAATAACTGATTGTGGCTAACTGATCATTTGGATTGGTTTTGGTCAATTCAGTTATTGAAAATTATACAAGTTATTGAGAAATTCTGAAGAGGAACCAAAACGATCTATTTTAGATCGTTTCAGTTCTCTTAGAAACAAGAACGATCTCTTTTAGATCGTTTCAAGTTTCACTTGAATTTTTTCTGGTTTCAGTAATTTCTGCAGAGTTGTGATTGGAAATCATACTACATTTAGGTAACTGATCTTTGTGATTGGTTTTGCTCAATTCATTTCATTACAATTCATACCAAAACTCTGCTCAAATCATTTCGGAACACTTAGAATTTTCATTCTTCGGAAAATCATTCAATTTAGATTGTTTCAATTTTAATTCAAAAACAGATCGTTTCATTTTTAATCCCAGAATTAGATCGTTTCATTCTTACTCCAAATTAAATCGTTTCATTCTTCATACAATTTAGATCGTTTCACTTTAAATCCCAGTTCAGGTCGTTTCATTTTCACTCCAATTCAGATCGTTTCATTCATACTCCAAAACAAATCGTTTCATTCTTCATTTTAGATCGTTTCATTTTCACATCAAATTCAGATCGTTTCAGTTTCATTACAAATTAGATCGTTTCATATTTTCCTCATTTCTTAAAAATCAATTCAATTCTCAATTCAAATCAATTTCAAATGACTACTCGTGAAGCATTGTCTCTGGGTACTGATACAAGACCACCAGTTCTTTATCGTGGTAATTATGGACTTTGGAAGAAAAGGTTCATGGATTACATTGAACGTCAGACAAATGGTCACATGCTTAAGGACTCAATCATCAATGGACTTGCTATGCATCGTCATCCTACTACCCATACCATTTTGACTCCTGATCTTTTAAACGCTGAACAAAGAGATCGTACTGCTGCTGACAACAGAGCTAGATCATGTTTGTACCAAGCACTTCCTGATGAGATCTATGGCTCAGTTGATTCTTACGACACAGCAAAGGAGATTTGGGATGAAGTTGCTAGAAAAATGGAAGGTTCTGATGTAACTTCAACAATTCGACTGACTAATGTCTTAACCGAATTTGACAATTTTCAGAAATCTCCAAATGAATCTCTTGAGTCCGTCTACTACCGATTCTGCAATGTGATCAATGAACTGAGAAAGAACAAGGTCCAGAAAGATGAGATTGAGTTGAACATCAAGTTTATCAAAGCACTTGGTTCCGAATGGGAAGAATATGGAACCCAAATCAAACAACATCAAGATCTGACCAAATTCACCATTCATACTCTTTATGAATCTTTCAAGTTGAATGAGAGCAAAGTTCTTAAGCAAAAATTCATTCAACAAAGTGCCAGAAGTTGTATCTACTGATCTTTGGCATTGGTTGTTGAACGAAAGGTTTCTGAGGCTCTTAAAAGACAAATGACTATTGTTTCTTCGTCTGATGAGGAAGGAGAAGATTACTTGGCTCCAAGAGATGGTGTTCCTGATGAATTCTACCAAGCTCTTGCCGCTGTTACCAAGCATTTCAAGAAGAAATATTTCAAAGCGAGGCCAACTAACAACAATCTTCGAACTTCATCAACAAGTGCATTTCCAAAGAAGGAACAATATCATCACAAGAGTTTTGAACAAGGTGAAACAACTGTCTCCAAGCAAAGAGACAAGAAAGCAGAAAATGAGAAACAAATCATGGAGAAAGAAAAGACATCTGACAAAAAGTGTTACAACTGTGGATTTCCTGGTCATTTTGCTGTGGATTGCAAACAGCCTCGCAAAAAGGATTATGCATACTACAAGCAGAAGATGCTTCTGGCAAAGCAAGTTGAAGCCGGTCAAGCCTTGATTGCTGAAGATGACAAGTGGCTCTTGCTTACTGATGATGAAGATGAAGATCTGTCTGCCAATGTATGTTTCATGGCAAGGTTGAGCAAAGATAAGATGCTGGAGGCTGATAACACTGACGAGGAATATCCCGATGATGAGGTAAATCTCGACTCTACTTTTTCTTCAATTAAGGATAAAGAGTCTTGTAGAATTGCCTTATCAAATCTGACAAATCATTACACTTCTTTAGCCAACAAAAACAAGAAATTAAAAAATAGCATTATATTTTCAAAAAGGGAATACACAAAACTTTTTGAAGAAAATTCTAAACTTCTTTTTGAATATGATGCTATGAAACAAGAATTTCAAAACTATAAAGAAAAATGTTGGTCAAAGAATGTGAAATGAATGCGTCCCCTGACTCTAAGTTATTGGAAAAGTGTCATAATTTAGAAAAGACCATTCTTGATCTTGAAAAGGCCAATCAAGATCTTGAAATTCAAAATACCAATGAATGGCTTCGTGCCAATGCGAGACAAATGGATGTTGATATTCTAAATAAAAAGCTTCAAGAGACTACACCAAAAACAATTGAACTTGAAAGAAAAGTTTCTGATTTAAATCATAACTTTTTTTAAAAGGCATTGAGATTGAAAATCTTGGAAGCCAAATTGAGGAACATAAAAAGAATATAATTTTCTATCAAGAAAAGTTGTACAAAGTTGAACAAAACCCTCTTTTGGATTTCACTGCCTATTTCAATAAGTCAAAGATTGATAGATCAGAACTTCTTCTTGGGTTGGGATTTGAGAATATCACTCCATTGCAAAAAGCCAAAGAAAAAATCGAACCCTTGTATGATGAAAAGTTTTTAAGACTTGGTATGGTTCAACAATTCATACGTCCATTGGATGACGAATTTGAGACTGATTAAGTTGAGAAAATTCAAAACAATAAATTTTTGGTTAATTATGATGCCATCAACACTTCTTACGAAATGAAAAAGTCTTCATTTTTTGAATTAGAAGAGATTGCGTCTAATTTTCAAAACCAAGAATCTGTCGTTTTCCCACCTAAACCAACTAAAGTGTATGTTCCATCCACAATTTTGGAAAAACAAATAGAAGGTTTACAACAAAAGGTGGAATCTCAACAAAACTTTATCAATGATCTGAAGTCTCAAAGTCCGAATTCAAAGAATGAATCAATTGTTGTTGATATCAAGAAAGTCAGTGTGAATGTTTCTACACAAACAGATTTCAGTCTCTCAGTAGCTCATTCAACTCAGACTACTTATGTTTCATCTAATCCTACCTCCACCCAAACCTTGACTGATTCTTTTGAGTATTCATGTCGAAATACTGCTACTGGCATAGCTGATGATTATGTGCAATCTGATTTATCGAATGACGAACTTGTGCATAGTTTAGTTTTGATATGGTACTACGTTAGGTTTTTCACTTGTGAGTTTCCTGAAGAGTTAGTTGTTCACCCTAAGCCTTGTGTTAGTATAGGTGTTGATACTTCTACTCAATTTTCTTGTGAAACCAAAGAAGCGTCAGTTCAAGTTAATTTTATTCCTGAGACAACCAATAGTGTGAAGTTGGAAAACAAAACTCCTGATTTTTCAAAATTCTCTCCGGTTTCACCATTCCACAAATCTGATTTTGATAAATTCATGGAGGGAGAATATGTTTTTGATTCTGAAACTGAGAAAAGATTGAATCTACCAAAATCAAAGTTGAATCAAAAGAGGAATCTCCAAAATCATTTTTCAAAGCTCCAACTTCATATTATTCAAAGATACAAGTTACTTCCAAACCCATCAAGACTGAACCAAAGACTGTCACCAAACCAAGAATCAATAAGTTAAAAACAAAGTGTTCTACCCCAGAAAAGCATGTTAAAACCAAACAAGATGAGACCAATCCCAAAATCAAATACAACAAAGTGAAACTTCTGAAAATCAATTCAAATGTTTCTTCGTCTAGCTCTCATTCTAGTTCAAATTCTAAAGTGTCTAAGTCTAGCTCAGTTTTGCTAACTAGGGATGCTTCAAATGGTGCAACTAGCTATAGGGATAGATATGGTTGGTTTTCTCATGATAAATCAAAAAAACAAGAAGTTTCCGCACCTCCAAAAGAGTCTGAAAAGATAAAAGTGCTTCAAACCTCTCATTCTAATCTTCTTAATGTCAATCCAACAGGTGGAAAGAGCTTGATTAGTGAGTCTAAATGGGTAGCTAAGTCATTAGTACCTAAGATCACTAATGTTGATAAAAAGAAGAAAAGGCGAAGAAGAAAAGATGGTAGAAAGAAGAAGCATGTTTTTGTTGAGTCAAACAATTTATCTTTTAAGTCCTCTGAGTTAAACAATGTTAATGGTGCCAAGGCTAGGCCTTGTGATGTTGTAAACAATGTTAATTCTTGTTCTTATATGCATGGTTTGAATGTTGGTAAACATGTTACTTTTGATTCATGCGTTAATATTCGATTGTTCAATCCAAATGTGCTTATTGATAATGTGCTTGTTAACAAGTATATTGACATAAAAGCATGTTTGTATGCATCTCCTAAGTTATATCCCCTGCCTGTATTAACTAACCACAAAGGACCCGTCTTTAAGTGGGTACCTAAAGTCGGTTAAATTTTTGTTTGCAGGAAATAACCATCTGTGTATGGATACTCGATTCCGGGTGTTCAAAACACATGACTGGCAATAAATCATTGCTCAAGAATTTTGTTGAAAGATTCATGGGAACTGTGCGTTTCGGAAACAACAATTTCGCTCCAATTCTAGGTTTTGGAGAGATTGAAAGAAACGGAATTGTCATTAAGAAAGTTCATTATGTTGAAGGCCTGAGTCATAACTTGTTCAGTGTTGGACAGTTCTGTGACAACAATCTTCAAGTACTTTTTCGACAATCTCTGTGCAAAGTCCAAACTCTAGATGGAGTTGATATCCTATGCGGAGATCGTGAAGACAATCTTTTCACAGTTAATCTTGATGATAACCAACCAACTGATAATATCTGTCTTGTTTCAAAAGCAACTTCGAAAAATTCTTGGTTGTGGCACAGAAGGCTTTCTCACTTGAATTATCAAACCATCAATGCTTTAGTTAACAAGCAACTTGTTAAAGGTTTGCCTGACTACAAATATGAAAGTGAGCATGTCTGTCCTTCTTGTGCAGTTGGGAAGATCAAGAGAACTTCTCATAAACCAAAGAAAACTCCACACACTTTGGCACCTCTTCATTTGCTTCACATGGATCTTTGTGGGCCTATGAAAGTACAAAGCAGAAACGGGAAGAGATATATTCTGGTTATCATTGATGATTATTCTAGATACACTTGGGTCAAGTTTCTTGCTTCAAAAGATAAAACAACTCAAATTCTGATCGATTTCATCACTTCCACTCAAGTGAATCTTCAACTTCCAGTCCGTTATATCCGTTCAGATAATGGTACTGAGTTTAAAAATGCCACCTTCAATGAATTTTGCAAATCAAAAGGCATTACTCACCAATTCTCTGCTGTTCGTACCCCGCAACAAAATGGTGTTGTTGAAAGGAGAAACCGTACGCTGGTGGAAGCAGCAAGAACAATGCTTGCTTATTCCAAGTTACCATCAAACATGTGGGCAGAAGCTGTTGACACAGCTTGTCATACTCAAAATCGGTCCATCATCAATCAGCGTCATGAGAAGACTCCTTATGAGGTTATTAACAAACGTAAACCCAACATCAATTACTTCCATATTTTTGGGTGTGTTTGTTATACCTTGAATGATCGGGAAAATGTTGGAAAGTTTGAAAGGAAAGGTGACGAAGGTTACTTTGTTGGTTACTCAAAGACATCAATTGCATATCGCATCTTTAATCGTCGAACAAACACGATTCAAGAAACCATGAATGTTTGGTTTGACGAGATGTCTGGTATGATATTTGAATAAGAAAGTTTGCTACCAACAACTAGTGATCCAAGTACTTTAAGTACTTCCTCAAGGACGTCTACCTTAGCTTCAAAATTCAAGAAATATCCAACACCAACAAGTGAAGAGCTAGATATTCTTTTTGAAGAATTCTACAATTCAAAACCGATTCAAGAAAAGGAACCTCAAGTCATCATTGAACCAATTCCGAACAATGACCCCATTCAATCAAATGAATCAGTTCCGGACAACAATCATGAATCATCTTCAAATTCTACAGAGCAAGAAGAATCATCTTCAAGTGATATTTATTCTCAAAAGAATGATCAAGAACAACCTTCTCAAATCACCCAAACAACAAATCCATCAAATACTCCAAATGTGTATGTACCACTGGATTTTGATCATCCAAATTTTGAGGAAAGAGTTCTTCCAAGCTATGATTCCATTGCTCAACAGAACTCTAGATTTAATGATGATAATGTTGACCTTCATCAACAAGATCCTCTTCCTCATGACAACAAGTGGTCACGTATACGCAAGGATCATCCTGCAGAACAAATCATCGGAGATCCACAAGCTGGTGTTTCTACCCGTACTACAGTCAATGAGTGTCTTGTTGCACTTTCACTGAGTAACATTGAACCCAAAACAGTCTCTGAAGCTCTTAGTGATCCAGAGTGGGTTAAAGCAATGCAAGATGAATTAGCTCAGTTTGAGAGGCTGAAGGTATGGAGATTGGTTCCAAATCCAAGAAAAGAAGAACCAATTCGCACCAAGTGGATTTTCAAGAACAAGAAGGATGAAAATGGAGTTGTAGTAAGGAACAAAGCTAGATTGGTTGCAAAGGGTTACTGCCAACAACCTGGTGTGGATTTCGACGAAACTTTCGCTCCTGTTGCAAGAATGGAGGCCATTCGTATCTTCTTAGCTTATGCTGCATTCAGAAACTTCACAGTGTTTCAAATGGATGTCAAAACAGCATTCTTAAATGGAGAACTCAAAGAAGAAGTTTACGTGGAGCAACCTGAAGGTTTTGTTGATCCTAAAAAGCCAAACCATGTCTACAGGTTAGACAAAGCTCTCTATGGTTTGAAGCAGGCACTTCAAGCATGGTATGATTCCTTATCTACTTTTCTACTCAAAGGAGGCTTTACCAAAGGTACAATTGACCCTACCCTGTTTATTCGTAAGCAAGGTAAAAATGTTTTACTTGTCCAAATATATGTTGATGACATTATTTTTGGGTCAACCAGTCAAACTTTTTGCCGAAATTTTTCATCTCTAATGGTCAATCATTTTGAAATGAGCATGATTAGGGAAATGAATTACTTTTTGGTCTACAAATCAAACAACTACCAACTGGTATTTTATATCACAAGGTAAGTACATAAAAGATATGTTGAAAAAGTTTGAAATGACTAACTGTTCTTCAATTTCAACCCCAATGGCTGCTCGTACAAACATAAATGCTGATAAAAATGGGAAACCATTTGACCAAAAGAGGTATAGAAGCATGATTGGTTCATTGTTGTATCTTACAGCATCTCGCCCAGATATAATGTTTGCAACATGTATGTGTGCTAGGTATCAAGCCGCTCCTACTGATTTACATTACCAAGCTGTGAAACAAATTTTTCGTTATCTGAAGGGTACACCCAATCTTGGTCTCTGGTATCCAAGGGATACTGGATTCAATTTAACTGCCTATTCAAATGCAGATCATGCAGGTTGTAAGCTTGATCGCAAAAGCACATCTGGACGAAAACCAACTCGCTGATTTGTTCACAAAACCACTGGACGAAAAGAGGTTTAATTTCTTAATCTCTAAACTTGGTATGCTAAATCTTGATCCTTAATTCACTTTACCATGGAAGGAATTCTTGATTCATTTTTCAAAAATTAAAAAATTGAAAAACAAAAAATCAAATACAAAAATAAAAATTTTGAAAAATAACAAAAAGATTTTCTTAATTTTCTTTTATTTCAAAGTGGCTTGCGTATATTCAGTATGCAACCCGTTCTTCATTGAACTATTTATTTCAAGATGGCTTATGCACACTCAGTGTATAACCCGTGCTTATTTGTGTTATTTATTTCAAAATGGCTTGCATATACTCTGTATGCAACCCAGTCTTAAAAAGAAAAATTATTTATGTTTCAAAGTTGGAATCAATTCATGTTGTTATACATATAAATTGATATAAGATAACGTGGAATTGAACGCCTTTATGTACTTCCAAGTAGTCTTATATGAATGTATATGTATAATACAAGATGTTAATTGCAATTTTGTTACACCTATTTCAAAAACTCTCAATTGTTGATATGAGAAACAAAGGATTGAACGCCTTTGTGTACCCCTGAGTTATCTCATCTTGAACAATTGATTGAGTTCATTCTTCATAAACCCTGATTTGATTTCACACAAATCATTTTTGATCCACCTTTTCTATGAAAATCTTTTCGATCTATCTTTGCATAGATAAAGGGGGAGTTTGTGATTTCAAATCTCTTTCAAACTTCAAATGTGTTGTTTAAACATTTTTTTTACATTTAATGTTTTTTTCGAAACATTTGCTTCAAAGGAAGTTCGGTGTTTAGTTTGCACATGAGCGACTAGGTTTTTCTCAAAATTCTACTCCATGAATTTCATCATCGCCGATGAAATCTAACCCCGGAGTATTCACTTCTTTCATTAGAACGTGAGGGTATTTTTGAGTGATGATGAATTTGTGCAACTAAGTTGGAGGGAGTAAAGTCGAAAAGTGAGAGGTTATGGTGATCATGTGGTGAGAAAAGGGTTAAAAGAATTGATACCCTTCTCTAAAATTCTAAAATCTCCGGGTAAAACACATTTCTATCGGATGTCATTTGTTGATATTTCGGTATTGAAAAAGCCTTCATGAACTCAGTGAAGCAATGCACATCTTTACCAAACCACTCAAGTGTTTCTTAACAAATGCTTGTTTTACTTCTCACGGAGATTTTCTCATCTCTATTAACTCTTCATTTGGAAGATGTTGATATTGAAAAAGGGTGACACTCTGCTCCAGTCCCCGACTTCATTTGATCACTTTGTGTCTAGAGCTCTTATAATTGATCATTAATTTGATCGTTATTCATTCTTTAGGACACATTTGCGTCATATCTTTGTGATATACATGCTTATCTTTGTGATATAGCCGGAACATTTGTAGTGATATCTTAGATGATATTTCACGATGATCAAATGGAAATCCTACCATTGCTAACATCATTTCCAGCTTTGAACGTAGGTCTCATAATTGCATTTTGTAATTATTGAGTTAACAAGAAGTCTATTGTGACCTTGGATTTTTCATAAAAGTCTTTAAGGCTAGTAGAACATGGTTATCGAACGCCTAGGTGACACTGACCATGGTTTACATTCTTTAAAGCATTCTTGAGGTTGGAAAGCCAAAAGACCAAACTATGTTAGAGGTTTGCTTTGTGCATGTCTCAATGATACATAGGAAATCCGATAAATGATAATACATTTCCTTCGGTCATTTCATTAATCCTTTCGATTTTTGAATGCTAACGGATCATTCTTATCCGGTTTCTTTTCTCATCACCCGAACATAGAAAACACCAACACCATGATACAACGGTTATCCAAACAACTTCAATCTTATATTTTGGTCATCCATAGGAACAATTGGGTTGGATTATGTGATTAGATTGATGTTTTGTTTATTGATAAATCTTCATGGGTATAATGTCTAAATTTTAGTCATGAATATTTCTTCTAAATATTTAAATCAATCAATGTTTGCATAATGACATTGGTTTCCAACCTTGTCATTATGAGGGGGAGAAAATAATATGATTGAATGATTGATAAGGACAAGGAGAAAAATGATTGATAAGGACAAGGAGAAAAGTTTGTGTTTGGTTGTTTTAATTGCTTTCAGAGATACTATCATTCAGCTTCAAAAATCAAAGAGACTGTGATTACTCATGGATTAATGAGGAGTATGATTACTTCATAAGAGACTTTCCAAAACCTTTTTGAAATGTTTACTCTCAAAAGTGTTCAAGACAATGTGACAAAGATAAAAATTCAAAGAACAAAAGATTGAAGATTAAAGACAAAGAAGAAAAGCTTCAAAAAGAGTATTCGTCAAATAAAAGATGTTCACGTCATACAACAAACACTTTATCTAAAGCTATATTGCACACATCAAGGGGGAGAGTACATATTTCTGAAAATTCATTCCAAAACTTCAAGATTCGAAGATTGAAGAATTCAAGACAAGTTCATACCTTCCGCACCTCAAAAGACAACTCTGATTCATGATTCAACAATCTTCAAAGATTCAAGACATTCACACACTCATCATTCTCTGTTCTATAAGAACATTGAGAAACAACAGATGATCTAACTTCAAGAAGTCCAAGACCAAGATTGAATCAAGTTCTCCAAAGACAATGAGAAAGCTTTGAAGACTTGTTTTCATACACCAATTGTCTTCATCACCGGGCTCATCAAATTCTTTCCTACAAGACAAATCAACACGTACTTCAGACATTACAATATATCACTAAGGGGGAGAATGTTAGAAATCCAAAAATAGTGATACATTGTAATTTAAGTTATGGACTTACTTGTTAAATCATGAGTTGATAATTTATAAGGTTGAGGGGCTAATAGTCTTAATTAGCATAGTTAGATAGTTTGGACTATAAATAACCCTCAATTCCTTAGAAATTATAACTTTGGCACATTAACAACACATTTTTGATACATACAATTACTCCTGAACATCACACTCTTGATCCCAATTCTCTCTAAAAACACACACAAACACCAAGAACACACACACTAACCAAACGCCATTGTTGATGTGAATTCGGTTGAGAAAATCGTGTTGATTACACCTTCTAACTATCTGCTTGTAATTTTGTGTACTTTCTTGTAACTTATTTGTAATTGTTGTGTATATACAAGTTGCCAGATTGTAACTCACAAGTAAGATATCTGATAAGATCTACAAACAATTAAAACGAAATCCAAGACATTTGATGATCTATAAAAAAAATGTCTTGGAAACTTAATAGGTTTTATCAAACTCAAGTATTTCAAACTTAAACTTGTATAGAAACAAGTTTGAAAATACTTGACAATATTTCAGGACAATTAGGGGGAATTTGTTAGGTCCAGTTTAAGCTAAACTGGAGCTCTCCAGCGACATCTGGAGAGCATGCAGAATTGTCCGAAATATTAGAAGTCCAGTTGCATTGTACAGGTTTAGCAACTGTTGGCTTCCTCCAGTTGAGATCAGAAGACTAGAATCTGAAGACCTTCCAGTTGAAGTCAAAGACAACAAATGGAAGATAGAGATTGGCAATGGCAGCGAAGCCCAGTTGACAATCTACCAGATCAATCAACTGGGGAATCCTCCAGTGTAAATGCTCTTACAAAGCTTTACACTGATTACGAGGAGGACCTTTTTACTCTACATCCTTTTAACCGGACAATGATATTGTTTTTGGATAAAGGTGCAAAGATGTAGAGTGGTTGAATAAAGTAACCTTTTGTCTTACTTTATTTAGCACACACAAAGGATTATTTAAACAATACTTTTGTGTGCTGTCAACCATATTTGTACGTCGAAGTTGAGATCCCCATGCTCAATCTTCGACTATAAATAGAGGTCCTTGCACAAGCATTTTCAATAACTTTGCAAATACATATATTCTGCAATATTGGTGAACTTGTGCAATATTCTCTCAATCGCAAAAACGAACATTTCACAACTCTAAGTGTTTCGATTGTTTAGGAGAATTTCCAAGTTTAGATCAATTGTAATTCATGGGTTGTTAGGATATTTACATTCATGTATTATCTTGGTTCCGCAACAACCTTGTATTTTATTTAAACAATCAATAAATAAAATACACTTGAAAATTATATATTGTCTCACCAGTTTACATACTTGTTATTGCATTGTATTAATTTACATATTCAGTCACCTAAATACACTATCTCCAGTTAACCTGGTACTCGATCAATCTAAACTGGTCATATCCAGATTAATTGATCGTGTTGCAAAGTTCACTCACCATCGACATAGAGGTGTCTTCAGCACCCATCTAGTAATAGTTGGGACTTACAGATTTTACAATATCGCTTTTCTCTGGTTGCAAAAAGAGTCGATTTGATTTGAAATTCCTTTTTGACTTTTTCTAATGAGATGTTCAATGCATCAATTTCATCCAAATAGACTTGGGCATTTATTGGAGAGGTGGTTGGGTTGATGGAAGAGCATGAAGTATCGGTAGATAACTTTGACACATGTGATGAATTTGGCGGAGTTAAATTGGACACAATTTTTGACAATTGACCTGACAGTAGCAAATTTATTGCTTTTTCATTGTTGTTATCCACAAAAGCTTGAAGTATAATGTTCTTATACTCCATTTTCATCTTAAGTTTATTGAGTTCAGTGAGCAAATTCAGTCTTTGATTTCCTTCAACTTCATATTGTTTGGAAAGAGAGTTAAATTCGTTACAATAAGACTCGGTTTCCTCAGAAAACTTAAGTGGCTCAGTATTGAAAATATTTGGAAAAACGGGTTCAATCTTATCCACCGACACTTGTTCATCATAGTCTTCATCATAAACACAATCATTGTTAGAAACACAATCATCTTCTGTTTGGGTGGCAACAGAGTTGGTCTTAATAAAATCCTAGTTGGGATGCATAGATACATCCTTATTGTCACACACATCATTATTTGAAGAGCAATTGGTGGAATTCAAAACGACACACATCGGTTGACTAAGATCAGAACAGTCATAAACAACATTGGATGATTAATCGGGGACAGGCTTGTTATGGTGATTTTGAAGCAAAAGAGCATTTATCACATCTTGTTTTTCATTTAATGTTTGTTTCAAATCTTCTATTTGTTTTTCCAAAACACTTTGTGGAATATATGGTCGAACTGGAGCTGGTTTTGGAAAAGCAATTTCTTTTTCAGGTTTGGACTCACTTGTATGAACAACAGTTTGTTTTTCATTTGAGTCTTTACTTGAGTTTTCATCCAGTTCGATAATAGTAACAGAGTGTTTCTTGGTTTTAGGACAAAGTGGAAGATTAAACAAAATATATGAATCATTGAGATGATCATAATTAAATTTGATTTCACATTTGGATAACTGTTCTTCAGTGTCAAAATCACCATAACTAGGTCGAACAAATTGACTGAGCAAACCATACCGCATCATATTCACATCATATAGGAGTGGTACAATAAGTTGACCAGTGAGTAAGTTCTTTGGATCTTCAAATCCTAACCCTTTAGTGAAATCATCAAAATCTCTTGGTTTGTTTAAAAAGATTTGCTTGTTGGATTGATCAATTCTATAAACCTTAACTTTATAAAACTTGATTTCATTAGTGAGTTCATCAATTTTACTTCCAAGTTTTTGGGTCTGAGAATCTTTGATGCAACATGCATCATTTAAATCAGAAATTTGATTTTGTAATGCTTTCATAGAAGGGTTGGATTTGTTGAACTTAGAATAAAGAGCTTCAAGATCTTCGGCTAAAGCATTTGCTCTAAACATTTCATTTGACTGTGCAATTTTTAATTCTTTGATGTCTTTGTTTAGTTCAAATACTTTGAGCTCAAGTTCTTGATTAGCAAGATGTAATTCAAAAGAAGCAGTAAAAGAAGTCGATGCATTACTGGTTGAAAGATCTTTAAATTTTTTTTGGAGGTTATTGAAGTTGTTTTGAACATCAGTTAAAGAGTTTTCTTTTTCTTGTAAAGCATTGGTTAAGTTTGCTACTTCTTTTAGAGATGTATTTTGAAGAGCAGTTTGTTTACATTCTTGCATTAGTTGATATAAAACCTTTTTAGGAAAATTGCATACCTCATCATCATTAGTCTCAGATCGGTTACCTTCATCATCCAGCTCATTAGAACGCTTGATCTTGGTAATGAAGCATACATTAGCAGCAAGTTCTTCAGTTTCTTCATCAGAAAGATGTAGCCACTTGTCATCCTCAGCAAGAAGAGCGACACCACTTTCTTGTTGCTTCACTAGCATGAGCTTGTTCTGATAGTAGGTCGAGTTCTTCTGGCGGGGCTTGGTACAATTGATTGAAAGATGACCAATTTGGCCCTAGTTGTAGCATTTCCTTTCTTCAGGTTTCCTTTCAACAACTTTCTTCTCAAGTGATCTTGGAGCTTCAATCTTCTTATCACCACTAGAGCTTCCCGGATAATAATCAAATTTGGGAGCTTGGTTGTTCTTGACATAAGATGACACAGAAGAAGTCTGAAGCTGATTATTGGTCGGCCTCCTTGTCATATACTTTTTCTTAAAAGATCGGGTGAAATAAGCAAGGTCTCTGTACATCTTTTTTTCTTTGTCATCCATGTCGGGTTTGATGAGGTCATTATTACCAAATTCAGGAAAAGTGTCTTCAACATTTGAGTTCATGGAGAGATATGACATTCGGTTGGCTATAAGAGCAAGAGGATCGGAAGAGGAACTTTCTTGAAATTTTGCTTGTTGTTTCAGGACAGCTTTTTCATTTAATCTCAACTTCTCATAGAGATTGTGAATGTTTAGCTTGTTGAAGTCTGGTTGAACATTTAACTGTGTTCCATATGGTTCCCAGACTTCTTCTAAGCATTTGAGAAACTTCACATTGAGCTCAATCTCCGTTTTGTTCACCTTCTCTTTCCTCAAATCATTTATTACATTGCAGAATCGATCAT
Organism: Erigeron canadensis; assembly: GCF_010389155.1. Classification (NCBI taxonomy): domain Eukaryota; kingdom Viridiplantae; phylum Streptophyta; class Magnoliopsida; order Asterales; family Asteraceae; genus Erigeron; species Erigeron canadensis. The sequence goes on along the minus strand of NC_057767.1, from coordinate 13,530,867 downwards.
ATGTTTTCACCAATGGTTCCCCCTTCTCTTGTTTGAAAGTTTCATATTGATCAATCACATAAGAGAGTCGAATGGTTATGGAGATCTCTGAACCTTGGAATTGTTTTTCAAGTTCGTCCCATATTTCTTTCCAAGTGGTATAGGAGTCAACATTTCTATAGATCTTGTTTGGAAGAGCAAAGTACAGATAGGTGACAACAAGATCATCTACTTGTGATCGGTTTCTCTGTGTGGTATTCCAACTTTTAGGAGGTAGAAGTTCCTTTGTTACAGGATTTCTGTGAACAGCAAGTCCTTCTTTGAGAGATGTTCTTACTTCAGCACCAAGTGGTTGTTTAGCAACCCAGTTTAGAAAACGGTTTCTCCATTGGGGATAACAATCACGATAAAGAACTGGAGGACGAGAGTCAGAACCGATTATTAAAGAGTCTTGAGTAGCCATGTTACAGTGTGAGGAACTGGTATTTAAGCTGAGAATTGAGCAGAGTAACTTTTTCAAAGAATTGATGAAAAAAGCACTAATACCGGTTTTGGTGTAAACCAGTTATTACAACAACCAACCATACAGCAAAACAACACTAAAACCGTTTTTCAGGAATAGAAGCACTAATACTGGTATTCGGTTGAAAGTACAAATACCGGTTTTCGTGAACCCAAATAAGCAGAATTTAATCTAAGAAAATGTTTAATAGAATAACAAATACCGGTTTTGATGTAAACCAGGTATTAAATCATTCAAAACACAATCACAATCAACAAATCTTTACTATTACCGGTATTCAGTAATGAGTGTACTAATACCGGTTTTCGAATAAAAATTTAAAGATTATAACGATTTAGAAAGTGAGATAATAGAAGAACAAATGCCGGTTTTGGGGTAAACCAGGTATTATAACATATAAAGTGTTATTGAAGAACTAATACCGGTATTCCGAAGGAAACAAAAAACTGGTTTTCTGAAAACAAAATTAAGGTAATAACGAGTATTAATTATTTATGAATGAGTGAACAAATACCAGTTTTGGTTTAAACCAGGTATTTTTATTAAAATTAAAAATTCTTGAGACAAAGAAAACCGGTATGGAAACCGGTTTTAGTACATGCAAATCCTGACAGAAACCCAGTTTTAGAACTACTAACCGAAACTGGGATGAATTCCGGTATTTGGATCAAAAGCTTAAAAATTTGATTTCAAGACATTGTGATTTGTGATAGGATTTGATACTTTATAGGTGATATCTTGGGATGATATTAAGTGGATTAACACAAGAAATGAGATTACTTTAACATAGAAAAAGGGTAAAGATTGTGGATTTCGGTAAAGTAATAAAAACACAAATTAGCACAAGGATGAACAAAATCAAGCCATGGATCTCTCACACGTTGTGATTTTGCTCTGATACCAAGTGTAATCAATGCTAAAATGTGTAGTGAACCTTTAGGGGGAAGGGAATGTAGATATTTAGAGAGAAAGTAAGTATTAGAACATGGATAATTAAATGGGCAAAAGGTTAAATTTCATTACATGTGGGGGGTTTATATAGGCATATAAATTGTACTTAAACCCCCTTTCATAATTACAAACAAGTACATAGTTAATTACATGATAAACCCTTCAACAAAACATAATAAACGCAAAGGACAATATAAAAGCTAATATACAAAACACGCACTACAAAATATAAAGCTAACAGGAACGAATTCGGAAGGCATGAGTTATGGTAAATTATCAGGAGTGAAATCATCAAAACTTTTGAGAAGTCTTTTGGGAAGTCTTTTGGGATATGATTAACTTTGGTATACTCCTGATATGTGTATCATGCATATTTGAAACCTTTTGTAATCGAATATGCACTTTGAATTCGTGGCTAAAACCTTTTGTTGATTTTGCGAGCATTTTGTTTAGTTGATAATTGTAATGGTAATTGTAGTTGTATCATGTTTTTGTCGTTCATTTTTTGTTTGATAAAGAGTGAGTACAATTCTGGACAGTGAGGACAGATTACCTAGAAACAGGTTATCGACCCGGAAAAATTCTGGGCGGGAAGCTACATTTACAACAAGTTCATGTTGAAATGGACAAAAAAAAAATAGGGAGGACTGTCCTCCCTGAAACATATTGCGAGAACAAATTAAAATAATGAGAAAATACATGTTGCAAGGACAGTCCTCGCTAATGCTAAATACGATTACTGTAGCTTAATACCAAGTATTATTATTTATACCGTATAATATAACATAACAAATACATATATTTATATATTTAAATAATTTTTTACATAAAAATGTGTTTTTCTTATTGCGAGGACAGTCCTCCCAATAAGTAATATACATTTCTTTTTCCTTTATTCTTTTTCCAACTATATCTCCTCGCTATATGTCATAATAGTCGTCGCCGGATACTTCTTGCCTCGCTAATTGTTTTTACGAGGAGAAATCAGGCCTTTTGCGAGGACATTTGTCCTCCCTAAAAGTGATTTTTGTTGTAGTGGCTAGTGTCTCGGTATGACTATATATGTAGCCTGTATCATGCACAATATGAATATAAAATGTCATGTCAGCCTGAACAACCAGTTAATATCATCATCAAATGGCAAAATGATCACACTTCATGCTTGATTGTGACTGATTTTGACTGTGGTAGGACCATCATATCATAAAGCTTTAGATGTTTGAGAATTATACCAACCGTCAACATGTTTGATCCAAGAAGAGTTCTTTTAGTTGATAATATACAGACCGTCAAGTTCTGACTTACACAATGAATGCACAAGGAACGTTTTTCAAAGGTGTAAATGCAGAGTATCAACAGTAATAAGAAAATTCATCTGAAAATAGAATTAAGGTAATGATAATATCAAGAAGGGTCAAAAGTGTAACTTGAAAGATAAAATCTCCAAATACTTCTTTTGCAACAGTACCACCACCATCTGCTATTTCATGTATGATATATAAATATAAGCAGGGCTAGTTTAATTCCAATCAAGTGTTATTTCCATGCTGCTGCTTAAAACCAGTTAAGTTGATGGCAGCTATAGTCTGCAATGGTATTGTTTGTCCCGAAGAGTCGCCTTACAAATGTAACTAGTAAATGTGAAATTGATGTGCGTAACCTTTTTTTGAATAACGATTGAAAGAGGCATCTAGTTAATATGGAACTTAGTGTTTCTTATCACTATCCATCATAAATTAGTAAATGAGTTTCTAAAACTTTACTTGATAATTAGTTGAATAAAGGGATTAGGACTTTTATGAACAGATAATGTAATAAGATGGTGCCGATCTAACCTTATTTTTAATGAAAAACATAGTGTGTGCTGAGGACTTTTAACCACTGCATGAATAATTAAGTTGCCCCAGAGCCCATGAAACATAATCCACCTGCCAATCAACGAGTATACTGTGTCTGTATCCACACTTTATATCTCAAGATTCCCTAGTAGAAATTCAATCACATTGGTAAAGATACTAATACTACAATAGAAAACCCAAAATCTTAACAGAAAAAAAAAAAAAGCAAAGACACAGGCGATTAACTCCATCTTTTTAAATGTCAATTGAGATACTCTCATCAAAAATGTGTTCGTCTCAAAGATAAACCTCATAATAGATACGGTTTCACTTTCAAGAACATATGATGCATATGTTAAGAGCAGACAAGAAAAGAAATCGTGTTTTCATATTACATTTCTCCAAACCCTATCTCAGGCAATTAACTCTCAAAATTCACCAATACAAACAAAAAGTTGTAGGAGTATAACAGCATATGTTGCCATCTGTAATAAGGCATCCATCAAACGTTTAGAACTCTCCTTTTTGTAATGGCGCTTCGAAAACCTAATGCTTCATACCTGCAACAGATTGTATTTGTTAGGGTACCAATGAAAAGCGTTAATTACGTCAAAGAACTTCATTGCATGAATCATTAATTTTCACGACACGTGAAATATTAAACTTAATAAACCAAATGCTTGTATCGATACAAAACTACTAAAAACTAAATAATCCACATTCGAGAGATTAGTCAACTCTCTCACAGACTACTTTTGAGAGGCGAACCAACTTCCCTAGTTAATAATCAAAATACTAATACTCTTCAACCTAATAATACTACGGCGTTAATACCCTATTTACAGTTAAAGACTCCCTAATAACTCAAAACCCTAACTTATTGATAAGTAATTAAATAAATAACAAATATAACAAAGTAATAATAGAAGACACTTAAACCCTTTGACTTCCTGGGTCGTATCAATACTCCGGCCCCCAAACAACACCTTGTCCTCAAGGTGTTGCTTTATATATTTGCCTCGAGTAATTTCAGGATCCCATGGATTGTCGTCCTCATAATAAACTTCACTTGCGACCCCTTTGTGATACAATCCAAATGCTATCGATATAAAACTAAAAGAAAGATCAATATTTGATACATCGATCAACTCTCCAACAGCTTACTTTTGAGTGGTAAACCAACTCTCCTAATTTATAACCAAAATACCAATATAATCCACACAATTCATAATACAATCATAAAGCCGTATATATAGATAACCCTTAACCTGTTCCATAAGATTTTACCTAGTTAAATAAGATTTTCCTAACTATAAAGTAAATACTTTCCTAATTAACAATTAAATAAAAAATGTAAATATAATAATATGAAGACTATCACTTTGCAACCAAATTTCTTCACTAGTAACTCTTGTTTGTGATTCTCAAAAGCAACATTTGTTGAACAATGTTTCTGAGTTTATGTTGTTTTTGTCACAGGTGAACAGCCCGGAAGCATTTTATCAGAAAACTGCATGATAGAATCATATTTGTTTTGCTTTAGAACAGAGCTACCATGTACACCTCAACACTCTTCTTTGAATCACATTTCTTCTTTAAGCTCCTTGCTACTTTCTTTAGGGTCTGACTGTGTAGAATTTGTATCTCCAGCATATTCCATGTCTCCAATACCAGGCACTAAAGCAGCTTTGAACAGTTCCTTTTTAACACCAAAAGCAGCTTTGTTCTGTATCCAATTGATGTGATACAGGCAAGATTTACACAGCAAAAGAATGTAAGATAGAACAATAGCCGAAAAAAGTCGGCTGTTATATTAGATAGGTAGATAAATATTGAGTTCGAGCTCAGCAAGCTCTGGTTTGAGTCCAGCAACTCCGTTCACAAGAACCTAAATAATCTCCACGCCAGAACTTAAGGCACGCAGGCCTTATTTAAACATAACCAATACTTCACCTAGCTTGTTCACCAACTCACTAATAATAATTATTATTATTATCACTTAACCCCTCTGACCCCATTCAGCCCTTAAACCCCTGGACCCATTAGGCCCATCTTGTTCATGTGACCCCAATAAGAGATTTGAGTATAAGGTGTTGGTTTGAACCAAATGTTATTCCGGATCCCATGTGTAATGTTGACTGTTGTTAATCATAGTAATGCACCAGAATAGAACCCACTATAGCATTGCTTCCAGTGCTGAATTTGAACTCATACAATGATGCATTCTGCTGATGTGAAATAAATCCAACCCAAGAAACATCATATAGTTAGATTGAATCCTCATGAAAGGCCGTCTGCCATCTCCTTACTTATATGAACAAGAGACCCTTATGAGGAATTATTGCTCGACCCAACTTGGATCTTTGGGAACTTTTTTTATCTGTCCAATTTCCAAAGCAACCTCATCACCACTTCCACCACAAGTACTCTGATTAACTCTGTGATTCAGACCACCAACATCAATGTCGTGATATTCACTCTAATGCACATAGTACGTTGGCATGACATATTTTTGTTTTGTCGCGATCTCAAAATTAGAACTCGTGACCCTTGAAATTGAAGACACGCATCGGGAACTGGAACAGATGTGGATACAGGCAGTGTAACACCTGTAACACCAGTTGTTGCGGAGGCTGAACCCTCTCCGCCAGTTTATCAATGACCCCTCGCATAGTCACCAAAGCTAATTCTATCTTTTCAAACCTACCCCAAGGTAGTAGCCTAAAACTTCTTGTGTCCCCATTGAAACTGCACAAAAGCAATCCTAAACTGCTGAAAACAAAACTACTAAAAATACCCCCATTAACCACATCGACTATCTTGCGTGACCCCATATGAAAAATACCCACATATTGCAAAATCAAGATCTTCGATATCAATTGATACAAACCAAATGCTTGTATCAAAACAAAAATACTAAAAAATAGATAATATTTAAGACATCGATCAACTCTCCCCCACTCTACTTTTGAGAGGTAAACCAACTCTCCTAAATAATCAAATTACCAATAATATTCAATTCAACCTAATATTATGACAGTGAAAAAAGACTTCCTAATAACTCAAAACCCTAACTTAGCAAACAAGTAATTAAACAATGAATATTAAAGTATAAAGACACTTAACCCCTTGACTGACTTTCGATTAACAGAAAACTCACCTTTAACATTAACTTTTCAAACTTGCACTCAAGTTTGCCAAAGTGCAATAAAAACTAGTTTCCGAATAAAAAGACACTTAACCCCTTGACTGACTTTCGATTAACAGAAAACTCACCTTTAACATTAACTTTTCAAACTTGCATTCAAGTTTCCCAAGGTGCAATAAAAACTAGTTTCCGATGCCAAAGAATTCGCAACCACCTCAATAGATTTCACCTTTACAAAGAAAAATGCTCATCAACGAAGAAGAGTTTATTGAAAGAATTGGTGTTTTTGAGTTTCATTTAAAGTTTTTATAAATTTTTGGAAGAACAGTAATATTTTTGAAACGGGTTGCAAAAAAAGCTAGTCAAAGAGTGTTTACAAAAGTAGTAATCCCGAGTTTGAAACCAGGTTATGACACTTTTTAGAAGCCGAGTTTGGGAAATCCGAGTGATGGCGCATGCTTTATACTTTTTCGGGCTTAGGATGATTGGGTATCGTGAATTTGTTGGTTGTTGAAGAAGCTTTGATTATCAATTCAAGCATGGACATAATTGTTACATAAATGTGGTAATGGAAATAAAAAAGACGACAATGTATGTGTATGATAGACTAATACGTTATGTTATGCTACGGGGTCACGGGATGACATCAAAAGAGATAAATTACAAAATCTAATAGTCTCTTTCGAGGGACAAAGATGAGGATAGTTCAAATCTCCTATGAAGATGCATTAAAATGGCTCAGTAGAAAAAGTAGAGACAATGAGGACAATAAGTTAGATCTCAAATAATTTTCATTTCATTCTCATCCTCATGTATATACATTAACATGATGAAATTATGCAAGGATACTTTTGGCAGAAATAGAAATCACTTACAAGATTGTTTTAAATCTCACCAAAAGTCGATTTGGATTCAAAGAATTCAGGATAGACAAAATAGTTATTTTAAATGAAAAAAATATTTTGTAACCCTTGTGGGTTTGAACAAGCTTACAACAATTAATTCAACTAAACGAACAAATTTAATTTGTTCGCGTACACTTGTTTGGAAACTGTATATGCACAGTTCGTCAAACATTCAATTCGTTAATAATCCTGGTTCTAAATATAACTTCAGTTTTAGTTACATCTAGAAGTCAGATCTTTTTCAAAAGTAATTGTGTGCAAGCTATTTCACTTACCAGACTTGAAATGTTTATATCAGATCTTAAAACTCGACTTAAAAGATACATTAGGGTTGTGCTCCAGTAAGACAAACATTTCAAAAAATATATAGTAGTAAATTTTGGCCCATTGGATTTGATCTACATAATTGACCCGTTATTTTTAGGCTAACAACCTTCACGGGATTAACACTCCATATCAGCCTTGCAAAGGTAAACTGGTCAAATTGCAAAAGCTATATAATGATTAAATTAAGCAAACACCTAGGCTCTACACAAAATGAGCCAAGTCAAATTGTTCAGTCATAAGAAACACATCAACTAAGCATTACTCACCATTGGAAAATAATGAAAATGTAACCATTAAACACATGTGATGAGCTCAACGACGCTTGTACAAGCATGGCTTCAGTTCAGGCCATTGAATCTCCTTGCTAGAATTCTTCTTTGGCTGCAAAAAAAAAAAAGCATAGAAGATAAAACAGAAAATTAACTGACTGCCCTTTCATAATGAACCAATCTGCTAGCGGCTCAATTCAAAAAAAGGTACAATAATAAAGAGGTAAACAAGTTGTCTAACCTTTTTCCGGAAATATAGAAGTATGAACATTTTATTTGAAAAATCCTGCATTTTGAGACAAATAGCATTAGTATGGAACATTGCCAATAACAAGTTCGAGCCATAATCGAGCTGAGCTTGAGCTTGCATGTTAAAGCTCGTCAAACTATTGAGCGGAGCTCAAGCCTATTCAAAGTTTATCGCCGAACTAGCCCTAACAAGCTCTAGCTACTCGAGCCCTATCAAGCTCGATCAGGTTGAACCACAAACACTTGGATTAACAATACCATGGTTGACTTTCAACCATCTGAACAGTTAGGCTCATCTGACTCTGACCCATACCTTTTTGACTATTTTGTATATCCCCAATTCAGATAGAGTAGAACAAAACCCAAATCAATCCATTCATTAGTAAATGGGTCGAAATTGAAACCTCTAGAAAAGATGAACAAACCTTTGATACAGAGGTAAATCCTAGTTGACATACAGCTTCAACAAATCTATCTGGATCTGCTCCTCCATTGGTGGGATCAAATCTACTCTTCACTTCTGCTATCAAAAGCCAACCACTGTGACAGAACTATAACTTAACATGCTACACTAAATCATGGATAATGACTAAGAAATTTCATTTATTTGTAAAGATACCTTGGTTTAAGTACTCTGTATGCTTCTTGAATAAAATTCGGGAAGTTGGTGCCCATCAGTGAAAGGCAGAAGACAGCAACATCTATTGATGAAGAATCAAGGGGTGTCTGCAAGTTTACAGATATACATGTGCGCCTCATGGTTAACAGGGGTTTTCCAGGTCTGTGCCCATCAGGACGTGCATTTTAAAACTTATAATGTGATCACAATCATATCATCAGCGGTAACAACAGATGCTACATGAGATAGTGTTTGGACATAACTCTGCTGTTTGATGTTGCAACAATATGTTGTTTAAATGTAGGGTGATATCGGACACATGAAAAATATTCGACAAAAGACTGAAACAACACATTCTTATGCAAAATGTTTAATTTTTCTTATTAAACTGATTATCTGACCTCTAATGGGATAAAACTAAAGCATAGTCTCTTTGTCCAAACATATAAAATTGACCATTATGCCTTCAAGACACGATAATTATAAGTCAACTTTATAACAAACATCTGCACATACCTTACCAAGTGATATTTATGAAGTTTTCAGAGTTTTGACGCTTTCAAATAAAAGACTTACATTTGACATGTCACAAGCGATCACTGAAGGATCGTTTGAGACAAGGTCTATGGAATAGACCTTATTCTTTACACCTTTTGACAAACGAGCATCACCTGTTATACAAGAACATCATCATTTGGATTATTGACTAAATAAATACTCTGGATATTAAACATTTAACACTATATATGTGTGTGTGTATATATATCACAAATATGTAAATGTTTTACCACAATCTTACCACAACCAAAATCAGCCACAACTAATGACGAGTTGTGATCCTTTAGCCACTTCATGATGATATTAACCGGCTGTTCAGGCCAACGTGACATTTGCTCTTGATATCCTGTATGATACTGGCCAGATGGGTTCAGATATTAGTTGTATAGAGTTGGCTAACTTATTGAATTAATGAATTAATCAGGCAATGTCTTTTCTCTAAAAGGTCCAGCATTTTAAAAATTAAGATAAATAAATAACTGATGTGTATCAAGGCAGAATCCAAGCTAATAATTGAGTAAAACGAACGAATGACACGACTAAAACCAACCGAAGTAGGCTAATAATTAGGCCTGGCAAAATGGGCGGGTCGGGTGGGTTTGGCCAACGGATCAAAATGGGTGCAGGTTGAAACGCGTGCGGGTCTAAGCGGGTCATTTTAGGAATGTGGGTCAAATGGGTACAGGCCGGGTGCGGGTCAACCAGCATATTTTTTTTACAAACCAAATTTAACAGCCAAGACTAACCGTGACAAAACCTAAACACAAATTGAAAAGTAACTTGATTTATTTGATAATTTACTTCTTTTTAGTATCTTAATTGAATTAAATTGACACTGAAAATATATATAGTACTGAATAGTGAAAACTCTACATGTATATATATATATCATATATGTCTTTCATGAAAAGAATAAAGAAATAATAAATAGTACATATATTTTGAGATGCACTTTAAGACCACCTATCCCACACTTTCATTTCTTATGTATACGGTATACTCACATTTTTCCATATTAGTTTCTCTCTCTGTATTTATATCTATACATTTATATAATACATATATATCTTCATCTTCCCTGATTCACCATGGACCAACATCTCCGACGACATCACTGAAGACCCACACAAGGAAATTAAGTCTTGCCTAAATTACCCAGTTAGACCCGTTCTATCATTCCAAGGGTGCCCATATATACCCAGATCACTGAAAAGGTTACCCAAACTTACCCAAATTTTCTTGTTTGGGTAAGTTTTGCCAGGCCTACTAACAATAAGATAACCTGGATTCGAGCTCCAGCAACTCCTAAACAGGATTAGAGTTCCAGCAACTCCTAATTGTTCTAAAAAACACATGTAACTCACTCCATAACAATACGCTGGCCTATGGCCCTATTTACCATTTTAACCAAGTTGTCTAACCCTAAACTTGGTCCACAAGAAAATACTAAAAGTAACAAACTACAATAAACTATTAAGAAAAGAACATTTAAACCCCTTGACTTATTGTAGAGCCTAGCAATCTTCTGTAACTCTGGTTCATATCATTATTCCCGCCCCCAAAAACACCTTGTCCTCAAGGCTCAAGGCGTTGCTTTGAAAAGTTGCCTCAGTTAATTCCCGGATCCCATGGGTAGTCATCCCCAAATGAACTTCTCTTCTAACGCCTTTGCAGCCAAAAGTCTCTTGTTATTAATGCTCGACAAAAACTGTTGCAACATGTTTGTTTATCCATGTGACCAGCACTAAAGCAATTGATTAGAAAACGTTACTACATAATCATACTTGTCATGAACATCTCCTAGATTACCATAGTCTTCACTTATATCTTCCACCACCAACACCGGTTTAACCACCACTATGGTTTCTTCCTTGAGCTACTCGCTGATTTCTTGACTATCTGATTTTGTATCTTCATTGACATCCACATCTTCAACACCAACACTAAAAGCAACTTTGTTCTCCTCTTTTTTTGAATCAAACTCCAAATCATTTTATAAAAAGAAGTAGGATCAAAAGGAGAGAAAAAATCTTGCAAGCAATGAGAATTAATTTTTAAAGCCAACGACATCACATCTTTCAACTTAGAGCAGCTATATTGATGCCATTCAACATATATTTCCTTCATTTAAGGTTCGAAACCATAGATGAATAGGAATATAGCGTAGATTTCAGAAATTTCTTCCAGATTTTTAACTTGATCGAATAAGATTTGAAATGAAACGCAATATTCTTTAACAGTACCTTCTTGGCTAATTGCCATAATCTTCTCCAGCCGGCTGATTTTTTTTCCGGATAAACAGTAGTGCAAGTACGCACGATAGACGGATTTTTTATAAGAAAAGAAAATCACTAACACAGGTTGCAAGAAGGATGGATGTGATAGCAATTGAAGTGTATCAAGGCAGAATACAAGCAATAATAGAGTAAAAACAAATGAATGACACAATTAAAACCAACCGAAGTAGGCTATTAATTAAAGACAATCTGGATTCGAGCTCCAGTGACTCCTAAACTGGATTAGAGTTCCAGCAACTCCAAATTGTTCTAGAAACCAAATATAACTCACTCCAAATTGTCTAACCCTAAATTGGTGCACAAGAAAATACTAGAAGTAACAATAAACTGGAGTATTAAGAAAATAACATTTAGGCCCCTTGACTTATTGTAACTTCCGGCTCATATCAATAACTTGAAGGAAATGGTTCAAACTAGTCATATCAATAACTTGAAGGAAATGGATCAATAACTTGCGCCAAAGAGGTCAAAAATATCAAAAATCTCCAAGAGAGTACTGCTAAAAGTACATTACCTCCTGAATCATATTTCTAAAAGTAGGTTTAAGCTTTACTAATAAACTCATGTAATCATATTTGGGACACCAACTAGTCATATAACCATTTGGACAAAAAAGTATTAAACCCATACAAAAAATTAGATGTTTCTACCCGCACCTGTTTCAACCTGTTACCAACCTGCCCACCTGACTACTATGCCACCACTAGTTTAGACTACAGGTCCATTGTTCAGCTCAAAAAATATTGCTAATCTAACAAAAAGTTATCACATGCTCTTTGTTTGGTGCAAGTTTAGTTAGAGCCATTACATAGCAAGATAATTGTTGTCTTGATGTACTTGTCATTTTGTCAATGTTTAACATGAATTTAAAGTGTCTAAGTTCGGAAATCATATCATATGCACTCGTAAACAAACGAGTGTTGTCAAAGGCGAGCGCCTCATGCGCCTAGGCGCAAAAGGCGGGCGAGGCGCACCTCCAACGCCTGAAACCCTAGGCCCAAGTCGACTATGAAAAGGAGGTCAACTGTGGCGGTCAACGGCGGTCAAAATGTCAAATGGGTCAAGATTTGACCAAATCATTCAAGATCCGGCCAAATCGTGGCTAGATCTAATGTTTTCCGGCCAAAATGAGTGACCATATATATTATTTTTATGTAATAAATTACGTTTTTTTATATATGTTTATTAATAGTCTAATAATTTGACGTTTTTGGTTGAAAAGTTTATATTTTTATAATGATATTTGGTTTTATAAGTGACATTTGATTTTTTTACTATTATTTTTCACTATATATAAATATTTTATTTTTATTTACTTAGTGCGCTTTTATTTTTCCGGGCGTGCGCTTTTTTTGCGCCTCTCGCCTTCGCCCTTTTTGGGGTCTTTGCGCTTTGAGGTCGCCTTCGCTTTTGACAACTATGAAACAAACATTCCAATTTCTATTATTCTCTATGAATCTGGCTTTAAAAAGAATATAAATTTAACCAGGGGACAGCATATCTTACCATGTTAAACAATGACGGGTCCTCTTTAAAGTATTCCAGAGCTTCATCTCCACTGCAAACATATGAAATATCAGGAACCCATTTGACAGTTAATGAATAAAAAAAGCTATCTTCTATAGACCGAAACCTAAGAATACATTCAAACTAAATTAATGTTAACAGTAAGTACCCAAAAAAACTAGCTGAAATGAGATAATAACTATGAAAAATGAAAATAATGAAATATGCTAGAAACATAAAAAGGTAAAGTTTATGGCTTACGAGCAAGTATAAAGTTTCTCGTTAATCATACGAAAATGACCTCCTGCTAACTTGGCTTTCATCTGAAAATGACAAAAAAAATAAATTGAAGATTTCATTAGCTACAATCATATATAAATAACATCATCAATCAACACGCTAAGCATAAAAAAAAGAATTACCTTTTCAAGGTAAGTTAATGGCTTTGAGGAACTTTTCGAAACACCAGAAGTCGAAGGCAGTTGTTTGACAGTCGAACCGGCACTTGAGGGGGCGACTGTTTTTTGACGTTTGTTTCTCTTACGTTTTCGACTGCGCCCACCACCCGCCTCTTGATTCATCCTTGCCTCTTTTAAGTTCTTACTACAACTTTTCAGTTCGTTTGGCGCTTGTATGCTTAGGGTACTCTATAAAGCAGAAAACTTATGAACCGCGTACATTAGAGCCAAGCATTTAGGGCATTATTAAATATTTGTAATCAATAACATAGAAAAACAAAACCACCAAAAAATACAGCATCCCAACATATAAATAAATCAATAATAATAAAGCACTGCCTACATAACCATAGTCGGGAGTACTTACAATTGTAATTAATTATTCCTAATATTTTATAATCTACTATTTTAAGCATAACAATATATAAAAAGAATTACTTACGATATAGGATATATGTTTTGATTTTCAAGTGAAGAACCAGAAGAAAGAAGAAGAAGTCAGGGTCGGCGATATTTTTGTTTTTCCCTAATTTTTTTTCTTTATATACCCAACTTGAATTTAAAAAAAAAAAAGAAAACTGTTTTCATTTATGAGAACGTTTTACTCACAATAAAATTTAAACTTAAAATATCTCAAACTCAAACTATATCATATACCAATTAATTTATTAATAATGGTTTTGGTAAATTTTTAGATTTTGACGTTGTTATTAAATGAAAAAATGTAGTGTAACGAGTAACGACCCATAATTTAAAACATTTTTTTTATCTATTTATTCAAAACTTTTAAATAATCTTTTCAAAGACAATATGTAAAATTTAAAATATAATGCATCCCAAAAGTGATATATTATATATATATATATATATAGGGGGACAATAAAATAAAAACAGTTTTAAAATGAAAACGGTGAGAACACTTAAAAAATATCATTTTGATGCATTAAAAGTTCACAAATCTAACATATTTTCTTGATTTTGATAGGCCAATGTGTTGTTATACACTTAAATAATTATAATTAGTTAAGCACTATGTTAGTTTTATGGACTTTTAATGCATCAAAATGATGTTTTTTAAGTGTTCTCACCGTTCTTATTTTAAGACTGTTTTCACTAGAATGTTACCCTATATATATATATATATAGGGTAACACAATTTTAAAATAAGAACGATGACAACATTTAAAAACATTATTTTGATACATTAAGAGTTCATAAAACTAACATTTTGCATAACTAATTATCATTATTTAAGTGTTTAACAACACATTGATCCGTCAAATTTGAAAAAATCGCGTTTTTTGTTTTGTGCATCCATCTTGGATGCATATTCATCAAAATGATGCATCCAACAAAAAATGTGATTTTTTCGATTTTGACGGATCAATGTGTTGTTAAACACTTAAATAATGATAATTAGTTATGCACTATGTCAGTTTTATGGACTTTTAATGCATCAAAATATAGTTTTTAAGTGTTCTCATTTTAAAAGTATTCTCATTTGATAGCCACCCTATATATATATATATGAGAAAGTGAGTATAGGGCTGTTATGCACCCAATTTGGATGAAAAATCTCTCACATACCAATATTTTAATATTTTGAATAAATGTTTGGTCTCCCATGATTTTTATGGTTTTAAAAAAAAGTATATGAGGGGTTTTTCACCCAACTTAGGTACCTAACAGTCTCATATTCCCTACCCCATATATGTATGTATATATATATATAGACATAGGGGTGAGTTATTTTGAGAACTCTTAAAAAAAAAAAACTCAAGAACCAATCTGGACCACACATTTTTTCCCTCTTTCTCTCTCTTCAATTAAATAATAAAATTCACCCAAATCATTCAAAATGTTCTAACTCACAAACCGTAAATCGTTAGACGAAACAAAAAGCATGAGTAGTCTTAAAATTTCGTCCTCTTTCATTAGAGATCCAATTCGGTATACTTTTGACGACTTTTTAATTTTCGTTTTTTTTTGTAGTTACACATAACTTACACATGGGTAGGTTGAACTTACACATGTGTAGGTTGAACTTACACATGTGTAGGTTGAACAAAAATTATGATTCGGAACGGGTTTCGCCCTTAAGGATATTCATAAACCAAAGCTAGTGGGGGTGATAGGTCATAGAGGGTGATAGGTCATTGGGTGATAGGTCATAGAGGGTGATAGGTCATAGGGGGTGACCAGTGAGGGATGATCTACCTAATGGGCTCCGCCCTTAGCCGCTATGGCTCCGCCATGGACTGACGGGCTCCGTCCTTGGCCACCATGGCTCTGCCATAGATTGATGGGTTCCGCCCTTGACCTTCTTTGTTGTGTACATATGTTCATTTACTAATTTATATCTGAAAACAATGATCCTACACATGTGTAGGATGAACGTGATGGGAAAAAAAATGAAAATTAAAAAGTCATCAAAATTATATCGAATTGGATCTCTAATGAAAGAGGATGAAATTATAAAACTACCCATGTTTTTTGTTTCGTCTAACGATTTATGGTTTGTGAGATAAAGCATTTTAAATGATTTGGGTGAATTTTCTTATTTAATGGAAGAGAGAGAAAATATAAGAAAATGAGAGGTCCACATTGGTTCCTGAGTTTTTTTTTTTTTAAAGTTCTCAAAATAACTTTCCTCTATATACATATATGTATATATATGTATTTATAGTACATGATTTATATATGTATATATATATATGGGCGGGTTATTTATAGTACATGTATTAGCAAAAAGTATAAAAAGTACATGTATAAGTTATTTTACTTTCTTCTTCTTCCACCATGATCATCTCCGACCACCACCATGATCCTCCGGGGCGACCATCCCCGGCGAGACTTACACCTGTGTAAATTATATACACATGTGTAAGTTGTATATAACTTACACATGTGTAAGTCTCGCCGGAGATTGTCGCCGTCGTCGGAGGATCATGGTGGCAGTGGTGGTGGTCCGAGATGGAAGGAAGAAGGAAGTAAGTTAACTTACACATGTACTTTTTGTACTTTTTTTAATGCATGTACTAAATTTTACTTTCTCTTATATATAAAGGGTAACTATCCAGCGAGAACAGGTTTATAATAAGGACGGTGAAAACAGAGGGTAAAAGGGTAATTTTAACATGGGATGGAATTTTTTTAAAATCTTTTTATTTTTCAGTGAAATGTAACCACTTATTATTCTTAATTCTTTATATACGTAACTTCCATGTCAATATATTTAATTGCAAGTAATTTAAACACACCTAAAATTTTTAAATAACAACATTTATATCACTAGTTATTTCATTCTCTTTAATTTTATAAAATAAATTTATGGATGCACAAATTTATAAACTATAAATAATGAATGCACAAGATTATAAATTATAAATTATGGAGGCCTAAGGTTTTACATACACAAATAATAGTGGATGCATCAAATTTACATGCACAATTTTTTCTGATATAAATCATGGATGCATCAAATTTTATATATATATAAAATCTTAAGGCAAACAATTTTACATACACAATTTATCGTATGACAAATAATAGATGCATCAAATTTAAATAATAAATAATGGATACATAACATTTTACATATACATAAACAACGGCAGATGCAACAAATTATATATGTACCTAAATTTTTTAAGGTTATCGATTTTATATACACAACTTTTTATATAAATAAATCATGGATGCACTAATTTTTTTTACATATAAAGGATGAATAATGCACCGAATTTTACAGATAGATGGATATACAATTTAAAGCATCATGCAGTATGAAGTACAACCATTCATGCCAAATTGATAATTAGTTTTATGCCAATGAAAGGAAAAAACCATAACATGGAACATGCATGAAGGTTCATATGGTAATTACTTACTCTTTTTATTTTCTTCCCTTTTATTAAACGGAAGTTTTTATTTTCCAACAATGTCCATTTACTCTTTCTTTAAAATAAAGTTATATTCAATTAATCTCAACTATAGATCATCATATCCCAAGCCCAAAAGTCTTTTTATTTGTTCTTATTTTAATTTGATTCTTATTTGATGGCTCCTCTATATATATATATAGGGGTGAGATATTTTGAGACCACCTCTTATTTTAAGACCAACTAGGACCATTGATTTTTGTACACCATCATCATCTACTATGGTATACAAGACTTTTTTGTAAAAACACTAAGACTTTCCGGCGACGGACCCAACAGAAAATCATGTGTAAGTTAACTTACACATGTATGTGTAAGTTACACATGTATGTGTAAGTTAACTTACACATGATTTTCTGTTGGGTCCGTCGCCGGAAAGTCTTAGTGTTTTTACAAAAAAGTCTTGTATATCGTAGTAGATGATGGTGGTGGTGTGTAAGTTACGAAAATCAATGGTCCTTTTTTGGACTTTTTTTAGTTGGTCTCAAATTATCTTTCCCCTATATATATATGGGGTAGAGATCCTGGAAGAAGGTGTCTTAAGGAGAGAAGGTCCTATGAACCAATCAAAACGCGACATGTGTCAAAATGAAAAAAATACGCGGTGGCATTTTGGTAAATAAATAAAACTTTTCTGAAGTGATCAGCCTGGGTTCCAATCAGCTTGGGTCTTGGTCAGCTTGGGTTCTGATCAGCTTGGTTGGTCAACATAATCAGTTTGGTCAGCTTGGGTCTGGGTCAGGTTGTGTCAGGTTTGGGTCTGTTCAGGTTGGGTCAGCTTGACACAATTTATACATAATCTACACAAATGTAGATTATGGGTTTTGGGTCAGCTTGGGTTTTGATCAGCTTGGTTGGTTAGCTTGGTCAGCCTGGGTTCTGATCAGCTTGGGTCTGGGTCAGCTTGGTTGGTCAGCATAATCAGTTTGGTCAGCTTGGGTCTAGGTCAGGTTGTGTCAGGTTTGGGTCTGTTCAGGTTGGGTCAGCTTGACACAATTTACACATAATCTACACAAACGTAGATTATGGGTTTTGGGTCAGCTTGGGTTCTGGGTTGGGCCAGCTTGGGTCAGGTTTGGGTCAGCATGGGTTTTGATCAGCTTGGTTGGTTAGCTTGGTCAGCCTGGGTTCTGATCAGCTTGGGTCTGGGTCAGCTTGGTTGGTCAGCATAATCAGTTTGGTCAGCTTGGGTCTAGGTCAGGTTGTGTCAGGTTTGGGTCTGTTCAGGTTGGGTCAGCTTGACACAATTTACACATAATCTACACAAACGTAGATTATGGGTTTTGGGTCAGCTTGGGTTCTGGGTTGGGCCAGCTTGGGTCAGGTTTGGGTCAGCATGGGTTCTGATTAGCTTGGTTGGTCAGCATGATCAGTTTGGTCAGATTGGGGTCAGGGTCTGATTGGGTCAGGTTGGGGTTAAGTTGGGTCAGGTTTGGTTAGCTTGGGGTTGGGTCAGCTTGAGGTTGGGTTGGGTCAGCTTGGGGTTGGGTTGGGTCAGCTTGGGGTCTGGGTCAAGTTGGGTCAGCTTAGTTAGCTTGGGTTGGGTCAGGTTGACACAATCTACACAAATGTAGATTATGGGTTTTGGGTCAGGTTGGGGTTAGCTTGGGTCAGCTTGGGGTTGGGTTAGGTCAGCTTGGGGTCTGGTTCAGGTTGGGTCAGCTTGGTTAGCTTGGGTTGGGTCAGCTTGACACAATCTACACAAATGTAAATTAATCTACACAAATGTAGATAATGGGGTTTGGATCAACTTAAGGTTGGATTGGGTCAGCTTGGGGTCTGGGTCAAGTTGGGTCAGCTTGGTTAGCTTGGGTTAGGTCAGCTTCACACAAAACTACATATAATCTACACAAATGTAGATCCCAAGCTGACCCAGATTCCAGGCTGACCAAGCTGACCCATAACCTAGGCTGACCAATCTGACCTAACCAAGCTGATCAGAAACCAAGTTGATTAGAACCCAAGCTAACCCAGAACCCAAACTGACCAACCAAGCTGACCAAGCTTACCCAACCAAGTTGACAAACCAAGCTGATCATAACCCAAGCTGACCCAGACCCAGGGTGATCCAGAACCAGGCTGACAAAAGTTTGATTTATTTACAAAAATGCCACCGTGTTTTTTTTAAATCCTTATGTCACGTTCTGATTGGTTCATAAGATCTTCTCTCCCTTCTCTCCTTAAGACACCTTCTTATTTGATCTCTCTCCTATATATATATGTCAAAAAGATCCAATTGTAGTTATTACGGGCGCACATGAGTACCAAAAGAACAAGGGTAAGATATATCACTAACTCATGATTACAAATAAGCTCGATGATATTATATCCTCTAAGATAAACTTCTGCACCGCCAGACTTCTAGTCAATCTTCTTCTTGTCTCGATATGTTAGGGTTGCCTATAAAAATGAGAACACCTAAACAATAAGTGAATGCTTAGTGAGTATATCCATACATTTACATACATGTCATGTCAACCACATCTCATATTACATCATGTTAGAAACGTTAAAGCCAACCGGGTCTTATATAACGTCCTAATTGAAACTTTAATAATAATATACATACTCCGTAAAAATTATTGGCCAAACACCATATGATAACAAGAAGGGCTAGCTAACTTAAGAGTTCACCATATGATGTTAGAAGCATCATCATAGCAACTCTTATATTAAAAACACTTAAGGTTCTTACGTAAGAATCATACTGACTAAAAACTTCTTATAGTAAAACTCTAAATAAATAACAAGTGTAATTAAAATCTTACCTCAAATTTAGGAGAGAAGAGTTTAAGGATTTGTTACAATATTTCTAGCTCTTGATCTCATTTTCTTCCTTTGGAATAACATACCATCCAAACCAATCACTTTAATTTCTTGCCAAATAATATTGGTTGTTATTATGATTACTATAATCTCAAGTATCCTTGTTAATAGTATTAAGATAGGAATTTATAGATATTTTTCTTAGTAATTCTTTGATATAGAATTCGAAAGGTACCCATTATAAAAAAGGCTAGTATCAATCTTAATGTCAAGCCACGTACATATCTAAATTAGATATAGGTTTAATGAGTAATTCATCTGTAATTCAACTAGTACCTTTAATATCACATCAAAGTGCCACGTAGTTTTTTTTTTTAACAGCATAAAGGAATATATATATATATATGATCGCTAGCAAGTTACTAGAGATTAAATGTACATACAATCAAGAAATACAACGATTACAATTCTCGATTCTAAGCAAACGGCCCATTGCCCGGGTGAAAATATATAAAGCAACCTACATTTCACTAACGACGTACCTCTTAAGCAAATAAGCATGGATTTTTCAGGCAATCATCCCATCTCATGTGCGCTTTCTTATAACTGGAGCTGTACCATTAAAAAGAGGACATGATAATAGAGTCGACTAAGACATTATATTTTTTCTTTGCTGGTTAAAAAACAGCTTCATTTCTAAATCTCCATATGTACCACCATGCTGCATAGGTGACGGTGGTGATGATATCTTTCACCTTCTTCTGAGCTTTCAAAGTTTTTATGTGTTCGAGTAAATCAACACCCGACAATTGGTATGGTAAATTGTAGTCCAACCATTTAGAAAGTGATGTCCAGACTTTCTTTGCAATTCTGCAGTCCGACATAGTATGAGTAATAGTCTCAATACCATTAAAACACATTGGGCAAACAAGAGAATTATTAACGACACCACAAAACCAAAGATTAAAACGAGTTGGGAGCCTTTCCTTCAACAATCTCCAAACATGAATATTAACCTTACGGGGGACATTTTTGTTCCACCTAGTGGCCATATAATGCAAGGGCAGCTTAACTTTATGGAGGTACTTAGGAAGACCATTAACCTGAAAAGAATCCATTGACCGAAAGTTCCAAGTCCAACTGTCTAAGGTATTGACAATCGTGACATTGGCGATCCTTTCACATAATTGATTCAACTGCTCACCTTCTGACCCTCCCCTTAAAGGTCGCCTCCAATTCCATGTACATCTCGACCCGTTCCATCTATCTTTTACAACCACATGTTCGTTCATTTCAAAACTGAATAATCTTGGGAATTTGGTTGCAAGTGTAGCATCCTCCAACCAAATATCATTCCAAAATGAGGTATCACCACCATCACCGATCTTTCTTTTAGTAACAGAAAAAGGAACTATATCTTCATTGTGAAGTGTAGTTACCAACTTCATTATCTTATGCCACAGTTCTGATTGATCAGCACTGTTGGATTGATACCGTGCGAAATTTCGAGATGGATATAAATTTTTTATGATTCTGACCCAAAAAGAATCTGGAGAGTTATGAATTCTCCACCTCCATTTATATAGAAGTGCCATGTTAAACGACTTTAAGCTACCGAAACCAAAACCACCATCGCAAGAACCATATCCCATTTGACCCAATGTATGTTCTGTTGAGTCCCCCCAAAAAAAATTAGATCTCATCATCTACAACTTGTGACATATGGCAGCAGGCATAGGAAATAAAGAGAGGGAGGGCACCAAGCACGGAAGTAACCAAAATTGCCCTACCTCCAATCGATAATAGTTTTGCTCTCCATTTAGACAATCTTTTACTGAACTTATCAAGAACTGGTTGCCACAAATTTATACGCGACATATTCCCCCCAATAGGTACCCCAAGGTATATGAAAGGAATTTTCTCACCCTTACACCCCGCGATATCCGCCATCTAATTAAGCTCAACATCTGAAACTCCAATGTCGTACAGCTTGGATTTCATAAGATTAATTTGCTAGCCTGAAGTTAAATAGAAACAGTTAAACAAATCTATTATATGAATAAAGTTAGTACGCGTCCACTCTCCCAACACCACCACATCGTCAGCATATATCAAATGAGAAAGATTGATATCGCCGATATTTAATCCCTTGATCTTGTTCACAGATTTTGCATTTTCCATAGCTACGTGAAATCCTTCCATCGCTAATATAAAAAGAAAAGGTGCTAGAGGATCGCCCTGACGCAGCCCATGACCTAACTCAAATTCCAATGTCGGACTACCATTAAGGATCAGAATGGATGACCGCGCTGATTTTAAACATGATTTGATCTATTTTAAGCTTTTGCTCCCGAAGCCCATAAGCTTAAGAACAGACAAAAGGTACTCCCAACTGAGTGTGTCGTAAGCTTTAGCAATGTCAACCTTGAAAATCATGGCTTTTTTTCTTTTTGGACACGTGAACAATTTCATTCACACCATAGGGCCATCCAGAATCTAGCGATTTTTGATGAACGCTGATTGGGCCGGGTCAACTAACTCATGGATCACTAGAGAAATACGGGAAGCAAGAATCCTGGCAATAATTTTATAAATAACTCCAATGAGACTAATCGGACGAAAATCATTTACTGTAAGAGGTGACTCCGTCTTAGGGATAAGTGTTATGAACGATGAATTGCAACCAACAGGGATGCAACCAAATAAAAGAGTTCCATAATGTCACGTAGTTATTATATGTATTATATCCGTTAGCCATTGAGGGTCCTACTATAAATTTGCCACATATCGATATTTCTTATATTTATTTTATCGATATAACTATTTGACTTATTTATTTATTAATGTTTTAAAATTTAGGGTGTTACAGGTAGCAAAGTGAATATATGGTTTTCAATTTGGAAAATGTGCAGATAGTTTATTACAAAAGGTGAGTTTAGGATATGTTATCTAAAACGGATTCACGTTAGAGAACCTTTTCACCAATACTTTGTAGGAGAAAAAAAATGTCTAATAATATGTTCAAAGACATAACAATATATCAAGAGAGAACTCTGTCCTCTTATACTCGAATGTGGGTCTCCCCAAATCCAAACTCTCACAGAGAAACTTCCTTACCACTAGGCTGAAAACCAAAAAATCGGTGTATAAGAGTTAGGTTACAACTTCTAATTTTTCATTACTCGCGGTTAGCCGAAACGAACTGAATTTTGAAATATGCCTACACATAATCATATATATAGTATGGGGTGGGTTATTTTAGGACCATTCTTAAATTAGGACAATTAGGATCAAATCTTAACCATTCATTTTTTTTCTCTCCTCAAATTTAAATTCCGTTGTTCAGAATCCGACGACATTTCCGGCGAGAACCAGTTTCGTTTTCGGGTGGATATGTTCCGGGCGTTATCCTCATCCATTCTAAAGGGGTTGTCTTCGGACGCATATGAGAATGGTGTGGATTGTATGGACGATGATCCAGGATATGCTGCGGTTTGATACAATACGGGTGTAGCCCTTGCTGCTGGAGCCCTGGCTCGGGTGGTCGGAGATGATGGTGGTGGCGATGGTTGTCTCGCTGGAGAAGAAGGAGGTGGTAGCTGGAGATGAAGGTGGTGGCTGGAGATGAAGGTGGTGGGCGGAGAGGAAGGGGGAGGGAGGAAAGAGGGTGAGAAAAAAAAATGAGTGGTTGAAATTTGAGGAGAGAGAAAAAAATGAATGGTTGTGATTTGATCCTAATGGTAATAATTTAATGATGGTCCTAAAATAACTTTTTCCTATAGAGTATAGATACATATATGTGTTAAATGATTATATCGTTTACATATTTATTTAGCTAATTTTTACATTTGTTGCTTATAATTATAACAATTTACATACTTTCTTCTGCAACTATGATTAACTTCAAATTTTTTAAGTAACTTTTTATATATTACCACACATTTTTAAGAAAATTTGTTAACTTGGTTCAAAATATAAATCAAAGTTATTAGTAATATCAAGTACTCCCTTTATCCCATTAAAAGTGTTTCGTTGTTAATTTTCAAAGTCTATATTTTGTAAGTTTGACCGTAAATATTTTTTATTAGATTATATAATACTTGATGAAAGTTATACCCAATGAAACACATCTAAACCTCGATCAATTCATATAACTTTCATCAAATATTATGTAACACAAACAAAATTATTTTTGGTCAAAGTTACAATAGAAAGACTTTGAAAATTCAAAACTGGACACTTTTAATGGGACGGAGGGAGTAGTAAATATAATTTTTAGATAAGCCAGGTGCCGAAACATCTCCAGACCCCTCTTTTCTTTTCCTAGACCTATGACCCTCTCTTGGCGACCTATGCGGGCGTGGGGAAGGCACAACTCGGTGTTGAGTAGCCATACACTCGTCTAAATACTCTCTGTAAATCCTGAGATCAGGATTATCTAATGGCACCTGGCGAAGCAGAGGTTCAGGAATAGGCATGAAATCAATGGATTCAATCCTGTCATTGGTATATACACTACGGAAGCTTGAAATGAATGCACGTCTTGAGGCGGGAAATCGTTGGATGTTGTCGTTGACAAAGTGCTCCAAAATGACAGACAAGAAACAGATAAAAGAAATGTATTTCTTGTTGGCCGTGAACTTTCCATTTACTTGAAGTCGGAGATGATCAAATGCAATTGCAGAAAAGTCCAGATGTACATCGAAAGCAATTCCAAAGAGATATGCAAGTGTGGCCTTTGTGAAATCATCCTGACCTTTGCGGGATGGTGACAAGCAGTTGTTGATGATGGAGCAAAGTGTGTGCCATAATGGGTGAAAGTTCTTCTTTCTAATGTTACTAATTGCAGAAATTTCTCCATCATAACCTAAATCATGAACTCGATGCAGCATCTCAAATGTTGGTGGCGTTTCCACAAAACTTGTTTCTCCCGATCTTGAATCAGCAGTAGGAAATTGTAAAATAGTACAGAAATCATTGAGATTGAATGTAAATTGCTGAGAAGCACCATCTGTAGTTTGAAGAGAGAAACAGAAGAATGGACTTGCTCTTCCTCTTGCGGGAACGAATTCGATGGTTCGCCACATTTGAAACAGTAGTTCTTCTTCAATGCCTTCGGCGGTGATGGTGAAAACATTAAACATTGGGTGATATGTAAGCATAACCGGGATAATTCCATATGGACATGTGAACGGAATCATAAGACGAAAATTATTTGTCATTTGTTCCGTAGCACCATCTTGAAGAAACTCCATTCTGAAATTAACAAGAATACGAATGGGAAAATTGTTTCCAAGGTTAATTTATTCACAAATGATTCATCTTACACTATTTATTCACAAAAGATGTAAAGGTAGTACATCAAGGCGTTCGATACCTTACTTCTTAAGGAAAAGCAATGTAAGATAGTGAAAAGTTCAGTTTATTGAGATAGAAAGTAAAATAAAATGATCATACACCCTGTTTTACAGAAGATGCAAAGACAGTACATCAAGGTGTTCAATGTCTTGCTTCTAAAGAAAACCCGATGTATGATAAATGGACAAAAGAATGTTTTGAAAGATATGAATGATTATACAACCTTTTTCACAAAAGATGTAAAGGTAGTACATCAAGGCTTTCAATACCTTACTTCTTAGATCAAAAAGATGTATAATCAAAAATAAGCAAGAAGAAATGTGGCAACCAATATGTGTGAACTCAGATAGATTTATGAACATTAGATTGATCAAAAATGAAATGATGAGAGAACACAATGATGTGAATATGGTGAAATCTTATTAAGAATAAGATATGATTATGAAAAATTATTTTTATTGTGAAGTCTAGAATAAATATAAATCTTTAAGTAATTTGAAAGATTGATATATGTTTAGAAAATTTTGGACAGAGTAACATTTCATAAAAATGAATATTTTAAGAACCAATACCGGTATGATACACCGGTATTTTGCAAAGCATCAAGATATCAAATAAATACTTGATATTGATGCACTTGCGAAGATAGATAATCCATATAATACAGACAGAGCACGATATAAGCAGTTAAGCAATCATAAATGATAAATACACATGTAAAGCAATTATTGCACATAGAATAATCACATAACAGTTAAGCATAAAGTCAATCAGAAATGAAATAGGAAAAATAAGATACTAGAGTACGCGACTAATATAAATGAAACAAGAAGAACACGTAAGAGTTAAGTAATCACCCCTGGGAAAAATAAAATCATGAAAAACTGTGAAAACCGGTAATAAAGTATCAAAAGATATGAAAACCGGTTTTACAGTATCAAAAGATATGAAAACCGGTATTATTGTATCAAAAGATATGAAAACCGGTATTACAATATCAAAAGATATGAAAACCGGTATTACAGTCTCAAAAGATATGAAAACCGGTATTACAATACCAAAAGATATGAAAACCGATACTACAGTATCAAAAGATATGAAAACCGGTAATATAGGTTTGAAATACAGAAACCCAGTAATATAAAGTACAAAGAAATGAAAGCCGGTAATAGTGAATGATTATACCTGAAAGTCGGTTTTGCCTGATAGATGAACTAATACCGGGATTCCTTTAATACAAGATATAAAACCGAATTTCGATAAAGTGAACTAATACTGGGATTGAGAGAAAGCCGGTTTTAAAGAAGGAAAGAAAAACTTAGAAATTTTTTTTGGAAAAAGTCAAGTGAGGGTCAAGGAGGGGAATTTATAGCGGTCAAAACCGGGATTTGACCCGGTTTGGTCAAAACCGGTTTTTTTTTTTTTAGGTGACATGAAGTGAAAAATTAAAGGAAATTTAAGGAAATTACTTAAGACAAAAAAATACGGACAAACTCCCCCTAGAAATAATCATACGGCACACAGATGAGAAATCTACAAACTCCCCCTAAAAACATGTAGTCTACCCTTTTTCTCCCTCTCAAACATTGCATATAAGAGCACGTAAGCAGATGGCAAGTGTTTGACCAAGAAAATAAACATAGACAGCATGGGAATAAGGCAGATTAGGTTTGAAGATCAAGCATACCTAACTTAGTGAGCAATTAAGTAAACCGTTGGCGATCCAATGGTTTAGTGAAAAGATCAGCAAGTTGGTAGTCAGTGGGAACAAAGTAGAGTTGGATGTTACCTTTTTCGACATGGTCTTTGATAAAATGATGCTTTGTCCGTGTGTGTTGAACAGGATTGCAAGAGATTGCAATGGCACTTTTGGAGTCACAGTAGACTGGAATTCGATCATATTTGAATCCATAGTCAGAAAGTTGAGTTTTCATCCACAAAACTTGTGAGCAGCAACTTGCAGCAACCACATATTCAGCTTCAGCGGTCGAGGTTGAAACACAAGATTGTTTCTTTGAGGACCAACCAACTAACTTGTCACCTAGAAACTGTATACTCCAGAGGTACTTTTACGGTCTAACTTGCATCCTGCATGGTCTGCATCTGAAAAAGTTATTAATTCGAATCCAGTATCTTTTGGGTACCATAAACCAAGATTTATAGTTCCTTTAAGATACCGAAAGATTCGTTTTACAGCTTGGGCATGACTTTCCATAGGGTTAGCTTGGAAGCGAGCACACATGCAAGTGGCAAACATAATGTCCGGTCGGCTAGCAGTTAAGTACATGAGAGATCCAATTAAACTGCGAAAAAGTTTCTGATTGTATGGTTTTCCATTTATATCAGCATGAATTTTAGTTCTTTGATCCATGGGCGTGGCAATTGGTTGGCAATTTGACATGTCAAATTTTTTCAAAATATCAAGAATATATTTATTTTGACAGATGAAAATCCCATTTGAAAGTTGTTTAACTTGTAAGCCAAGGAAAAAGTTTAGTTCAAATAGGGGAACGTTGTTCACTCCCACGAGACCCCAAAGAGATGTTTTGGCAGCAGAGAGGTTACCACCAAGGGATCGTAGTAAAGGAAAGGAGAAGGACCTCACAAAATTTTGTGAATTCCACAATGACCATGGGCACGATACAAATGATTGTCGCATATTGAAAATCAAGATGAAAGAAGCCATGAAGACAGGAAGATTGAGCAACCTAATAAAGGAGTTGAAGGAGCAGCATCCAAAGAATGATCAAAGAAGGCAGAATGTGGTCGAACCTATGGGCCCAAAACAGGAACCCCTTGATGAACCCATCATGATGGTGAAGTATGCAAGAGAAAGACACTTTACAGAAGGAGAAAGACAAAGGTGGGAACAAACGGCTATAACCTTCCCGATGCTACCTCCAGATGAAGGAACAGAAGGTCCAATTCTGATCAAAGCAGTTATAGGGAACCATCCAGTGAATAGAGTCCATCTAGATACTGGAAGTGGTTGTGAAATAATGTATGAACACTGCTTCTTAAAGCTAAGAGCCGCCCTGCGGATGAAGAGAAGAGATTCGGGAAATGCATTAGTAGGATTCTCTGGAGAGAAGTCTTGTCCTTTGGGAGAAATAAATCTTAAAGTGGTAATTGGGGAACATCCAAGAACAAGAATGGAGGAACTAACGTTCATAATCATCAGGGCGGAATCTCCTTACAATGTGATATTAGGCCGAACAGCCATGCGCCGAATGGGAATAATACCTTCCCCACTCCACGGTTTAGCCATGTTCCCGACAAGAAATGGAGTTGGATGTGTACGTTCCGAATATAGGAAGCCTCACCATTGTGCACAAGTAGAAGCTCCAACAAGTGAAGCACCGAAACCAAAGAAGCTGGAGCTAAATAACGAAGCACAGAAAATATTTATTAATCCTGAATATCCAGATCAGTCTATATCCATAGGGAAGCAGTTGCCAACAAAGGTCAAGAAGCAGCTTAAAGACATGCTCCGATTAAACAAAGACGTATTTGCATGGGCTCCTTCAGACATGATAGGGGTACCAAGGCAACTCAAGTTTGGAGATGAAGTGTTCGATACACAGCATAGGTTAAATGTTCGTCCACATGTCGAACCCATCAAACAAAAAAGAATGAGCCTAGCTCCGGAGCGGGAACGAGCAGCACAAGAACAAGTATCGGATCTAGTTAAAGCAGGCATACTTCGAGAGGTTAAATACCAAAGCTGGGTAGCAAACCCAGTAATGGTAAAAAAGCATGATGGTGGTTGGAGAATGTGCATGGACTTTACGGATATAAACAAAGCTTGCCCGAAAGATTGTTACTTGCTACCTGAGATAGACTGGAAGGTCGAGTCTTTGATGGGCTTCAAATTGAAGTGTTTTTTGGATGCGTATAAAGGGTACCACCAAATTCAGATGCATAAAGATGATGAGGAAAAAACAGCGTTCTACACCGGAGAAGGAATATACTGCTTCAAGAAGATGCCATTCGGCCTCAAGAATGCTGGAGCAACGTATCAAAGACTTATTGACAAAGCTTTTAGTGGCCAAATAGGGAGGAACCTAGAAGCGTATGTGGATGACATGGTCATAAAAAGTAGAACGGAGGAAGATATGTTGTGGGACATTCAAGAGACTCTTGAAACGTTAAGGTCCATAGGAATGAAGCTCAACCCGAAGAAGTGTCATTTTGGCATGAAAGAAGGGCAGTTCTTGGGCCATATAATAACAAAGCAGGGTATACGCCCAGACTCGAAAAAGGTGAAGGAAATCAAAAGTATGAAATCCCCAAGAACATTGAAGGAAGTGCAAAGTCTGAACGGGAAGCTAGCAGCACTTCACCGCTTCTTATCAAAATCAGCAGATCGGTCCCTTCCTTTTTTCAAAACTCTAAAAGGATGCACCGACAAACAAAGTTTCCATTGGACGCCCGAAGCAGAAAAGGCTTTTGTGGAGCTAAAAGAATATTTGGACCACCTCCCAACCATGGTGGCTCCAGGGAAGGGGGAGGTGCTCCAGATGTATCTGGCAACATCGGAAGAAGTTGTAAGTGCAGTTTTGATGGCAAATGTGAGAGACAACCAGATGCCAGTATACTATGTAAGTAGGGTGCTCCAAGGGCCTGAAACTAGATACTCAGAAATAGAGAAACTAGCATTAGCACTCATACATGCGGCAAGAAGGCTAAGAAGGTATTTTCAAGCTCATACCATCCAAGTGTTAACAAATAAGCCCATCAAGCAAGTGTTAGCAAGGCCGGAAGCTTCGGGAAGGCTAGCAAAATGGGCAATAGAATTGGGGGAGCATGAAATTGAGTTTCGGCCAAGAAGTTCCATTAAAGGACAAGTATTAGCAGATTTCATAGCCGAGACACCAGTCAAAGATGCTAAAAAGAAGCGAAAAGAACCTGAAGTAACACTCCCGGAGGATGCAGAATCAAGCTCCGAGGACCCTGTGTGGAAGCTTTTCACGGATGGAGCTTCAAGTGCAGACGGGTCCGGGGCTGGACTTATCTTGACAAGCCCAGAAGGAAAAGAATTTACTTATGCTTTAAGATTCAATTTCAAAGCCTCAAACAATGCGGCAGAATACGAAGCATTACTAGCAGGTCTTCGAATAGCAAAAGCAATGGGCGTGAAGCATGTCCATGCTCATGTGGACTCTCAAATTGTAGCCTTCCAAGTAAATGGTACCTATGAAGCAAAGGAGCCATTAATGAAAAAATATCTAGAAAAGGTCAAGGAGATAAAAGAGAAGTTTCGATCATTCCGAATATCGAACATCAGCCGAAACAAAAACAAAATAGCGGATGCCTTAAGTAAGCTTGCATCCACCTCCTTTGCTCACTTAACAGAAGAAGTCCTGGTAGAAGTATTGGAAAAAAGATCAATTGAAGAACCAGAAGTGAATGTTATAGAAGAAGAAGGACCAACATGGATGACGCCAAATATAGAGTATCTTACTAGCGGCTTGCTCCCAGCAGACAGAGATCAAGCCCGAAAGATAAGAGTAAAAGCACCCCAATATGAACTTCAAGAAGAAGGACTATACAAAAGGTCATATATGGGACCCCTACTCAGGTGCGTAGGTCCAAACCAAGCTAAGGGAATAATACACGAAGTGCATAGAGGATCTTGTGGCCTACATGCTGGACCAAGAATGGTGATAGCTAAAATAGGAACGATGGGGTACTATTGACCATCCATGTACCAAGATGTGGAAGCAGAAATTTGGAACTGTGATTCCTGTCAAATACATTCATCTGTTTCAAAGGCTCCCAAGAACAGTATGATACCCGTGTCCTCAGCGTGGCCATTCTCTAAGTGGGGTATTGATATAGTGGGTCCTTTTCCACCTGCTCCAGGAAGATTGAAGTTTCTAGTGGTAGCCATAGATTACTTTACTAAATGGGTAGAAGTTAAACCACTGGCGGTAATTTCAGGGAAGCACATGGAAAAGTTTGTGTGGGAGCATGTTGTCACGAGATTTGGAATACCAAAAACGATAGTGAGTGACAACGGGAAGCAATTTTGTGAAGGAGTCTTCAGAGCATTTTGTGAAAACCTAGAAATCGAACAATCTTTCACTTCCGTGGCACATCCACAAGCCAACGGTCAAGTAGAAGTAACTAACAAAGCAATTGTACAAGGAATAAAAGCAAGATTGGGAATGAGCCATTCCGGATGGGTGGAAGAGCTTCATCAAGTGTTATGGGCACACATAACTACACCAAAGACAAGCAATGGAGTCAAACCATACAGCTTGGTGTATGGTACCGAAGCTATGACCCCACCAGAAGTGAGTGTTCCCACCAGAAGAAGATTTCTAAGCGATGAGGAAAATGAGCATCAGCTCCTAACAAATTTGGATCTTTTAGAAGAACGAAGAGAAATAGCAACGATTAGAGAAGCCCAACACAAAAGCCAAACGAAAAGATACTATGAAAAGAGAGTTCGTAGAGAGAGTTTCCTTCCCGGAGAATTTGTTTTTCGCAACAATGAGGCGAGCAAGGTAGAAAATCTTGGGAAATTGGGACCCCAATGGGAAGGTCCTTACATTGTAATTGAGGCATGTGGAAATGGTGCATACAAGTTAGCCACTATGGAGGGAGAAGGCCTCCCCAGAACTTGGAATGGAGCACAACTGAAAAGATGTTACTTGTGATAAGCGAAAGAAATCCTCTTATCTTGAAGCAGTGAAAGAAGAGCACCCGTTTAGAAAAATTCTCTTACTTTGTCCATTTTGTGTAAATATAACAAATTAAATGCTCCATGTAGGCTCAGGCCACATGTTTTTTGTAATTAAGCCCGATTATCCGGGTTGGAGCATGGCTGCGGCCAGAACTTTTAATGAAAAGCTGCAGCTAAACAACTAATTTACATATACTTGTCTTGTGCAAAACAACTTACAGCGATAAGTTCACAATGATCACGCTCATTGATGCACAATATGGAGCAAAAACTAGGAGCTTATGTAAGCCCGTTCCCGAACGGCAACCTGATACAATAGTATGCTCCTTCATCAAAATTATATAAGCATGTTCCATCACATGCTCCTCCATCAAAATTATATAAGCATGTTCCATCACATGCTCCTTCATCAAAATTATATAAGCGTGTTCCATCACATGCTCCTTCATCAAATTTATATAAGCGTGTTCCATCACATGCTCCTTCATCAAAATTATATAAGCATGTTCCATCACATGCTCCTTCATCAAAATTATATAAGCATGTTCCATCACATGCTCCTTCATCAAAATTATATAAACATGTACCATCACATGCTCCTTTATCAAAATATATAAGCATGTTCCATCGCATGCTCCTTTATTAAGCTAAGTAGCGTGCTCCATTATGTGTTGATGAAAATTCTATCAAAACCAAATAGCATGCTCCATCAAACGAGAATAGAACATCGATGTACTTCATGACAAGAAATTGCATGCTCCTTCATCGATATTGCACAAGCATGCTCCATCACATGCTCCTATATTAAATTAAATAGCATGCTCCATCATATTTTAACAACTCAAAGAAAAACTAAGTAGCATGTTCCATCACATATCGATGAAAAGTCTATCAAAAGCAAATAGCATGCTCCATCAAATTAAAAGGGAGCATCGCTGTACCTTATAACAAGAAAGCATGGCAAGTAATTAATAGTTAACACGCATAAATGATAAAGGAAAGTAAAGTAATTGTTCTCAATACATCACAACCATAACTCCGAGTACACAAACAGAACAAGAGAAAATAAAAATGTTCATACATTGCCAACAAAGGCATCAATAAAGCCACGCAGGGCCGAGACAATCAACACTAAAGATAAGTGGTACCAATCAATCATCTTCCGGAATCACCTCCGGATCAATGGCAAGGATCTCATCAGTGGTAAGCTCAAAGCTAGAAGCCAATGCGTAACGTAGGGGAAGACCATATCCTCCATCTGAGAGGCAGCAGCATAGAGAGTATCCATAGCAGTCGGTTTATGTCCATCCAGTGTAGTAGGATCAACCTTCAGATACTTACGAGGAAGGTTGTGAAGAACCTTATGACCACCCGCTGCCATGGCATGAGATTGTAGTTTGGTAAGCACTTCACTAAATTCATCACTTTTCAAGAATTTTTTAAACAACAAAGGCAAACTCTCCACAAGTAGCTTCTTTTCAGCAACAGCCTCCTCAGCTTCTTTGACACGCCTAGTCCTACTGTCTTGAAGCTTGGTCATCTGATTTCTTAGATCCACGAGATCTGCAGCAAAACCTTCAGATTGCTGTTTAGCTTCATTATATTTATCTTTCCATCCATTCTTCTCATTCCGGACTTTTCCTAGCTGCTCCCGCAGACTCTCTATCTCACAATCCTTCAAATCAAGCTTCTCAGTGAGAACCTTAAGATCAGTATGCTGACGAGCACGCCCTTCAGAATCTTCCAACAACTTCACTTGTTCTTTTAATTTGCCATTCTGCTTCTTGAGCTTGTGTCGTTCATCCTCGGAAAGAGAGAGGCGTGTCATGTACCCTGACTACAAGATATCAAAATTATAACAAGTTAATAATAAGGGAGCATACATAACACGAGCATGACTATATAATTAACAAAAAAAAAAAAAGAGAAGGGAGCAACATACCAGCGCGTTGAGGATATCAATCCCGGCTCCATTAGCAAAATCTACGAACTCATTCTTACGCATCTTTTCAGTCATCTGCATCCGATGAGGCACCATGATGTTTCGGACAAAATCAAGACGTTCCTCACCGTCCTCAAGGGTACTCATGTGCGTAACTTTACTGAATGGAGGAACAAATGTACCCTGGGGAACATCTAGAGGAGGGTCCTCACCTTCCTCATCTTCCTTTTCTCCACCGTCTACCCCTGCTCCTGCACTAAATTCCTCCAAAGTTTTACGCTCCTTACCCTTACCAGGCCCGAGTGGAGGCAATGGCCTACCACCATGCACAAGTATTATGCCGCGTCTAGGTGGATCAGAATGGGTACGATGGGGAGCAGCAGAGCTAGTACCCTCCTCATGGATCGATGGAACCTGTGAGTCAAAGGGAGCATTACGAGTAAGCTTCCTTTTCTTCTGTGGAGTGACCGTCGTACCAAAAGGGACATAATTGTCAACACCGGAAACAGGATGAGAGGCTGCAACTTCATTATCAGAAGGAGGATCCGAGTCGCCTTCCACAAAGTCATCTCCCTCGGGGGCAATAGCTATCTCATTAGTAAAATCTTTTAAAGGAACAGCTGCGGTATTGGGAGGATTAGGAGTAAAGGAACCATTCTTGTGACCATCTCTAAGATATCCTCTAAGCTCCATCGCTACAAAAATAAAGTTAAAGTTAGTAAAGGCATGTATATGCGAATAAGTAATAACAACAAAATAATGAAGGATAACGAAAACAATATTGAATTAAATAAAGATCTAATGAAAAGTAGTCCGGAACCATACCCCGCCCTCCAACGGCTATCTTAGGAATAGCAGGATGATGGGACCATAGCTTGGATAAGCCGGTAAGATAAAGGATAGGCTCCGGTCTTTAGTCATCTCGACAACTAAAGACATGTCGAACCCGCTAGATGGAAGCTCAAAAGACATATTCCCTCTAGACTTTTTTCGTTTGGTCCGAGCGAAAGGATAGTTAGAAGGTATCACAGACTCATCAACATAAAAGAACCGAGTTTTCCAACCTTTAATGGAAGACGGTACCCCAGTTACACACTCACCACCTCAT
Source organism: Erigeron canadensis (assembly GCF_010389155.1). NCBI lineage: Eukaryota > Viridiplantae > Streptophyta > Magnoliopsida > Asterales > Asteraceae > Erigeron > Erigeron canadensis. Next base: position 13,495,434 of record NC_057767.1, on the reverse strand, counting down.
CTTCAGGACGCTTCTCGAAAGTGTACCAGCTCCCAGCTTTAGCTAACCTAAAGAACCTCCTAAACAAAGTAAGACTAGGCTCCCTCCCACAACTCCGACAAGAAAGCTCAAACATAGTCACCCTAATGTTACCATAAGGATTCACTTGAGAAACATGGACTCGGAAATGGTTAAGCACTCTACAATAAAAGTCAGTGAAAGGAAGACGCATGTTACCCTTCTCGAAAGGAGTACAATAAAGATAAGATGAAATGGTAAGACAAACCTAAAAAAGGTGTTATGTATCTGTAAACTTCGCTCCAGTTTCGGTAATGTAGGCTCCGTGTCTGGCGACCGAGAACCGAGGAACCAAAGGAAGGCTCCGATCTGGCAGCAGATGCTCCGGACTAGGAGCGTGTGTTCCGAAACGTAAAGAAGGCCAGTATATGCTCCGGTTTCAGCGGGTTAGGTGGCTTATGCTCCGGATCCGACCGGAGTAGACAGTGTATGCTCCGGCTTCGGCAGTTGAAGCTTCGGAAATTAAAGGAGCACCGAATCGGTGGTGTAGGCTATGGAAAACCTAAGAGAGGCTCCGGATCGGCGCTGCGGGCTACGGGAGTCGAAAAGGTTCCAGATCGGTGGTATGCTCCGAAAATTAGGAAGGAGGCTACGGATCCGGATCGAGAGTATATGCTCCAATCGGGATATATTCCCTGGAAATCAAAGGACAGCAAACACAAAGGCCACAGATCAGGAGCGTACGCTCCAGCCGGGATATAGGCTCCGGTTAGGTAGGTGTCACAGGCTCCGGCTTTGGCCTGTTCGGGTACTCGCGAGCCACAAGGATGCTCCGGATCGGTGGGTGGAAGGAGGAACTAAAGGGAATAAAAGGTTTTTTGAGAGAGAAAAGTGAAAGTAAAAAGAGTAAAAAGAGATAAATGAGAGTCCTTCCCCCTTTCTTATAATGTCTCCTTGATGAGACATTTCACAAATTAAGCAGGGTATTTTTTGGAAAACCCGGATCGAAGTAAGATACTTTCCAAAGAAAAAAATAAAATAACAAATAAATAATAGATACGAATTTGTATATATTATTATATTAGCTAAAAAAAACAGAGGAATGTTTAGAATACTTTGGAGTAGCTTTTGTTTTTGTTATTTTTTCAAAAAGGGGAAGGGTAAAGTATGATGAACATTCGAGATTGATATCCAAACACCAATATGAATTCAAACTAGAGGAAAGAACCCTAAAACACGTTCCAGAAAGAACACATTGCTTAGCGCCCCTTTTTCTTTATTTTTAACTTAGCATTCTAAGTATTACAATGCCAAGCTGGGGGGCTTGATAGTGCACTATCCTAGTTAGCACTATGACTCGACCAAAACAACATAAAGCAGCTTAGCTCCCAAATACGCTCCCGAATATAAACGATTACATATAAAGCAACGTAGCTCCCAAATACGCTCCCGAATATAAACGATTACATATAAAGCAGCGTAGCTCCCGAATAGAAGTAAACACATGATCCGGACCAAGCTCCGGATCCAACATAATAGAACAAATAGAATGTCATGTGAATAACACGTGGCCGACCAACAGGACAAGATGATGTAATGCTAAGCCAATCGCCGTTGAGGGAGGTACGCTCCCAACGGGCTCCAAATCGTACTAAAACGTCATAGGAGACAAGTACTCAGATCTTGTCTCCTCAGCCTCTATAAATACTCCTCTCAATCATTCATTTGAGGATCATGTTTTCACACACCTACACATTTTGCTCTGATTATATTAGTGGCGTGGAGTAGCCTCCATCACCAATAGGGAACCGCCAATAAACATAATCAACCTTCTTCTGACCCTCCTTTAGCAAGTTCAACCCTTTAGTAATTAGACGACGAAATACGTTTAAACAGGTAACTTCCCCGTTTCTCTAACTCTTACACATTTGATATGAACCATAGCCAAATCAACTGCATATTAAGTAAACGTGTTGAAATCTGCTGCGTAAAGTAAAACATAAGTATTCTATGGAAATTCAGGAACAGAATACGACTTATTTTCCCTAGACCAAAACCCGAGCCTATGAAGAAGAAAGGTGTAGGAGCTGGTAGTTGTGGACCCAAGAATAAAGAAACGGTATAAAGAATTTGGTTGCTCTGATTGTACTTTATCTCACTATATGTGTGTTATCAAATGTGACAATAGACTCCTACCACCCCTTCCCAAAAATTAATTCCATCAAATTTCCAATTATCTATACCTATATCAATGTAGCTATAGCATACAACAACCACTTTCACACTCTAATGAATAAAAAGTCACACATAGCCCGTGGCCGCCATATGTGGTGGTCAAGGGTGGCCATGGCAAGCCCCAAAATCTATAAAACTTATATTTTTGGTACTCAAGCAATTAACTTTAAGGCAAATCCAATAACCCTTGACATCTACCCCTGGGCCAACCCCACCCGGCCACCCCAAACAATGTATCCTGTAAAAAGATATTAAAACCGGGGTAGTAAAAATCCCAAATCTGAACATTTACTATAAGAAGATAAGGGCTTAAAGTGTTAATTATTAAAATAAAGGTTTATGGTGTAAATTAATTCATTAAGGGCAAAGTTGGTAATTTATAAAACTCTTTCCATAGTGGGTTTTTATTAAGGGGCAATTTAGTAATTTCGTATGTGACATTTGAGTAACTATTTCTATTTTGAGGGGGGTGTATAATCTTTATAAAGAAGTATAGATATAGTAATAAAGTTTTTGCGTTGATATGTAGCATGCCCATTGATATAAAAAATAGTTTGGAAAAAATGTGTTTTAGGCAAACCTAACCTCACCAGCCCATTTTAGAAAACTACACATCTGAATCCATAGATAAAGTTTACCCATTTTGAACTAACCCACCTATGTTACTACGTCTAGGCCCATGCCACCTAAGCACCGAGTCATAACCTCACCCAAGTAAACCCTTTGGTTATTATCAATGAGTTATATTCACTTATGTTTTTATATAGGCAAATGGTATATAAACTTACAAAAGATCATTGAACATAACATATAAATAAAATCAAATGGGTCACCTTCTAATTTGCTTTATAAAGTACCTACCCACACAATGTCCAAACCAGAGGGGAGCATACTAAAAGGTTCACTATACCCCTAATAAACATACCTTGTCCTTGGAAATTTCATATCACTTTTACATGAGTAGCACCAAAATGTTTCCTTCCTACCTTAACGCCCCCTTCGTGCAAATGTGACCAATGCCGCAAACTTAAACCATCTATTCTTGGTTTAGATATTCGTGATTTCCATCTTTCTTAATGTTGTGACCTGGTTAAGTAATAACCATCATGCAGGTCAGAACATAACTTAAAGGGTAATTGGTCAACCTTTTTTATCACGCCCCTAATCTAGGAGTTTCCGAAGAGTGTAGAGTGTTGACCCTGGAAAAGCAGAAACCCGGTATCTACAACCTCTACGACGTCATACTAAATAAGAACATCTTACTTGATTTCCTTGAGTGATGGGATGTCGTCATTGTCAATAGTCAGCCTCTACGAAGCTATACCCAAATCAAACACAATACAACTCAAATTTAGAAAACCCTCCATATACACTTACCTAATCACGACCTTGATTTCCTTGAGTGCTAGGCTGGGATATAGTCATTATCAATGACCAATGTGGACGAACAACTCAGAGAGACAAAGGTTACCTGCAAGAAAATTGCAGGTGATTATGTTCTATACAAAATTGCAGGTGACTACTTTACCAAGATAATATTTGAGGGTCACGGAAGTCAGAATGAAGCTATATGGACTAGAATGATGTTCCTATTTAACCACCATATCATTACCTAATGCTCCGCATAAGGCAACTCGCATCTGTTGGCCCCTGTTCAGCGAAGGGTACAAAAGTTCAAGTCATAAAGTTGCAAAAGAGAGTGAATCTTTAGCTACATCTTATTGTTAAACTAACCATAGTTTTGATATACAAAAACTTGTAAGTCAATCCGATTCTTTCTCCTCATTCTTAAATTTTCCTAGGTAAACAGCGAGTTTCGTGTCTATATATTTACATACAAAAGTATTAAAGTTGAATGATTTTCCGAAACAGGAACCTTTCACTTGACCTTTTATAATCATGGTCAAAATCTGTTGGAAAGACTACATTTCTCGCAAGTTTTGTTCAGCTTAAGTAGGAGTGGGAACATGCCCTACACCAATCAATAGAGAAATGTATTTGTTTTTTTAAAAGATACTATATGCGGAAATGAGACCCATCAATCATCCATTATAAAAGAACCATATTGCAATTTTTTCAAATTGTGTATTCATTCACTGTCTTCTTGTACCATTATGCATCATGTCCGGATTTAATAACAAACATATAGAAAACCTTATTCGTCATCTTAGGACATTCTAGTAGTTATGTACTTAAGTTATATGTCATATATGAAACCTAAAACCATAATGCTTGTAAAGGCAATACCATGTCAAACTTGAACCAGTTGATTGCATTATCAAGTTGGGGTGCCAGAATTCCGGTAAGTAACCAGAAAGATATATATGATGAACATTATTTCCATAGATGAATAATCAAGTGACTGGGAAATCAACTGGGCTTACCTATTTCACTTAAAAATCTCATCCCTTTGAAACACCTTGATCTTTCGTTGACCATTCTTAAACATTTAGCATATGTTGATCTTTCCATCGACAGTTTCAGAGATAAAAAACCCTAACAATATAAACAAGTTATAGTGATAAAACTTGCCGATATAAGTAGTCAATACATAGATGATATTTTCAACACATTATGGAGTAAGACCATGCTCTTTTCTACAGATTGTTTGATTTTATACAAAATCAACAAAAAAAAATGGAAAAACAAAACAACCTCAACTGAAAATTGATTATTTTATACATTTTCAATATCCCATAATTCAAGTGAAAGGGATGTGAAAAAATATACAAAGAAATAGCCCTCTTATCATATATATCTCACAAAACAAATAAATATAAATTTAATGAAACCAAAAAATATATATATTAAAATAAATTGTGATGATAAACAGAAATTACAAACCGCCAAACCATATGTGTATGAATGACCAAACATTGATAAAAATATATATCTTTTTTTTCTGATTTCATCTTCAGCAACAAAGAGAGAAAAGGAAACAGAGGAAAGGAACAGTTGACGAAGGTGAATATCTGAATAACCATATTAAATTTGAAATCCTTATAAACAATAGATTTTCATAATGACTGACTCTTGACAGCCTCATCGATATAAAACCTAAAAAATCATAAATAATCAATAAAACTAACATTAATTCACCATTAAAACTGACCTTTCACAAACCCTGCATATTAACCATCATAACATCACTTAATCAATGCATTAAGCTCATTTACGGCCTTTCATAGCCACTATTACAAAATTCTATATCAAAACTATAAGCATATCATTATTTACAATGCTAATGATCATTAAAGCCTTAATTATTCTCATAAACTCCATCTAATATGAGAGAAATGATCGAGAGGAAGAGATGTGAATTTTCACACACAAATTGTATATTCATACCGAAATATACACATATAATGTATATATAGGAACGGCTACTAACCGACCTAACAACCTAAGTTTCAACTTGACACTTCCAGTCCCTCTACTTCTAATATGATTATTTCTAGTCCTAAACTCATATTATTCGTAACAATACTTCCCCCTTGAAGATTGTTTGTCCTCAAACAATCACAGGAAACAGAACACACCTAGACACACAATATAGAAGATAGAACATAGAATAAGCTCCAAGTCGCACATCAAAGTCTGGGAAACGAAGTTGGAAGTCATCAACATCCTCCCAAGAGGCTTCTTCCAATGGTAAGCCTTCCCAATGAACCAGTAGTTTGACAGAAGCTCCATTGCCTTTCTTGACCAATTTCCTATCAATAATGGCTCTTGGCTGTAAAAGAAATCTGGGACCTTGTGGAAGAGGTGTAACCACTGACACAGGACCAATAGCCTTCTTCAATAAAGAGACATGAAAGGTGTGATGCATTTGAGCTTCCTTTGGTAACTCAAGCTTATAAGCCACTGCACCAATTTTCTGAATTATCTTGAAAGGCCCAAAGTATTTAGGAGATAATTTTCTGTTGTGATGCTGTTTGAGTGAATTTTGAGCAAATGGATGCAGTTTAACCAAGACCCAATCCCCAACCTGGAAAACTCTGTCAGTTCTGTGAGAATCAGCCTGTTGCTTCATTCTATTCCTAGCCACCTCCAAGTTAGCCTTCAATTTAGTGATCATAACTTCTCTATCCCTGTGAAAATCCTCCACAGCAACCACATCAGTATTATTAGGAATGTAGAGCAAATGAATTGGTGGTTTAATTCCAAACAAAGCCTCATATGGTGTCATCTGAATGCTGGAATGCCAGGTAGTGTTATACCACCATTGAGCTAGTAGTACCCATTTTACCCATGTCAATGGTTGATCCATACACATGTTGCGTAGGTAAGACTCCAAACATCTGTTTAATACTTCAGTTTGACCATCACTTTGAGGGTGATAAGCAGAAGAATGAGCCAACTGAACCCCTTGTAACTTCATAAATTCCTTCCAAAAGGAGCTCAAAAAGATGGGGTCTCTATCAGAAACAATAGTCTCTGGACAACCATGAATTTTTAAGATAACATCCATGAAAACTCTGGAAACTGAAGCAGCTGTGTAGGGGTGAAACAAGGTAAGGAAATGGCCATACTTGGATAATCTGTCCACCACCACCAAAATAGTGTCCTTGCCATTAACTTTAGGTAAACTAGAAATAAAATCCATAGAGATATCGGAAAATAATGTTTTTGGTACTAGCAGGGGTTGTAATAGGCCAGGGGATGCTACCCTCTCATACTTTGATTTCTGGCATACCAAACAATCTTTGATAAAACTCTGGATATCCTTGTAACAACCTTTCCAATAGAATAATTCTTGAATCTTATGGAGAGTAGGTGTGATACCAGAATGACCACCCATTGCAGATGAATGAAATAGCTCAATAATCCTCTTTTTGAGATCATTATTGTTAGCAATAAGCATTTTATTCTTCCTTCTCAGCAATGTGCCATCCCATGATTTATTAGGAATAACTACACCCTGCTCCAACTTTTGAATGAGTTCCCTTGAAGTAGCATCATGCTTCCAAGAATCTTGCATTTGTTGCCATAATTCAGTATTAATGGAAGAAATGCCCATCTCTAATAAAGCTAATCCTGGCATTCTGGATAAGGCATCAGCTGCAGCATTGTCTAAACCCTTCTTGTAAGCAATCTCATAATCAAATCCCAACAGTTTAGAAAGCCATTTTTGTTGCAGAGGGGTGATGATCTTCTGTTCTAACAAATACTTGAGGCTATGATGATCAGTTTTGATCACAAAATGAGTGTTCATCAAATAGTGTTGCCATTGTTTTACTGCCATTAAAACTGCCAATAATTCCTTTCCATACACAGATAATGCTTGTTGTTTGAATGACAAGGCCTTACTTACAAATGCCAATGGATGTCCCTCTTGCATGAGTACAGCTCCCAATCCCTTAGAGGATGCATCAGTCTTAATAACAAAGGTTTTATTGAAATCTGGTAATGCCAAAACTGGAGGAGTGCTCAATGCTTCTTTTAATGATTTAAATGCAAGTTGTGCATCAGCAGACCAATTAAAAGATTCTTTCTTCACCAAAGCATTTAGGGTTTTGCAATACTTCCAAAATTCCTTATAAACCTCCTGTAATATCCCGCTAACCCCAGAAATCCTCTTAGTTGTTTTACAGTGGTAGGAAGAGGCCAATCTTGTATACATTTAATCTTCACAGGATCAGTAGCAACTCCCTCTTTGGAAATAATATGACCAAGATACTCTACATGATTTCCAGCAAAAGTACAATTTGATCTCTTAGCTATCAATTCATTTTGTCTCATTATTTCCAACACAATCTCTAAATCAACCAAGTGTTGTTTCCAGGTTCCACTGTAAATCAGGATATCATCAAAGAAAACCAATGCACTTTTCCTTAAAACTTCCTTAAAGGTGTTGTTCATCAATGATTGGAAAGTGGCTGGGGCATTGGTGAGGCCAAATGGAAGTACCAAAAACTCATAGTGTCCCATATGAGTTTTGAAAGTTGTTTTATGTATATCCTGCTCACACATTCTGACTTGGTGATAACCAGATCTCAAATCTAACTTTGAAAACACTACAGCTCCCTGTAATTCATCTAAGAGATCCTCAATCAACGGTATGGGAAACAAATCCTTAACAATTGCTTCATTGAGCTTCCTATAGTCCACACACATCCTCCATGTACCATCTTTCTTTTTAACAAGGATAACAGGGGCTGCAAAAGCACTACTACTATTTCTAATTACCCCTGTATCAAGCAACTCTTGAGTCATCTCTTCAATAACATCTTTCTGATATTTTGGATACTTATAAGGTTTCAAATTGAGGTTTGGTGCATCTGGTTTGAGGATAATCTTGTGATCAATAGGTCTAGAAGGAAGCAGTCCTCTAGGAACCTCAAACACATCACTATATCTAGCCAACAATGCTTCTAACTCTTGAGTTGAGTCTATTCCCCCAATAACAGGCTCATGCAATGGTTTATCACTTCCAACTGGTTGTAACACAAACAACTCAGCTTGAGCCACACTCTTTCCATTGTGTAACATTGAAGTGAGTGTTTCAATGGAACAAGAACTCACATTCTGTCTTTTTGTTCCTTTTAATACAAAATTCTGACCTCCCATAGAAAATTTCATGGTTAATTCCTTAAAGTTCCAAATTATGTCATTCAAGGTCTCCAACCATTGTACTCCTAACACAATATCATAATTGGTGAGTTTGATTATTAGCATATCTGCTGTAAAATAATTCCCTTGCATTGTCCACTTAAAATCCTTACACAATTTTGCACAATTAGTATCATTTCCAGAAGCCACGGCTACCTTCACCTCAGGAATTCCATTTGTGATGCACCTCACTTTATTTGGAACTAAATCACTTATAAAATTGTGTGTAGAGTCACTATCTACCAATATATGCAAACACTTAGTCCCCACAGTGCCAACCACCTGCATAATGGAATAAGAATGGATGCCTAACATAGCATTTAATGAAATTTTTGGCTCTCCTTGGATCAATGCTGCAGAATCCATCTCAGTAACCTCAATAGAATCATTTTCCTCATTATTATCCTCTATTTCCACCAAAAATAATTGTTTCTTACCCTTACAAACTCTGTTATGGCCAGCCACAAACTTCTCATCACGATAAAAGCATTCTCCTCTACTTCTCTTATCCTCCAACACCTTATTACTTATTCTCTTAGGCACAATAGCAGTTGAAGGTATGGCAGTGATAGGAGTAGGTGTAACAAATGTGGTTCTTGACTCTTGGACTATGTGTATTTTTGACTAAGTATTAGTTAATCAATATATGTTCTAGTGAAATTTAAGGTTCAATTGAGTGCAATGTGTTCATATGGGCCAATTTATTGTTCAGGTTGAGAATTATGTGCTAGTCGAGATCATTAATAGGTGCTAATCGATTTTTCATTTAGATGACTTTCAAGCTCACTAGTAAAATGTAAATGGATCCTACCCATGGGTTGTGCCCAACCCATGACCCGCCCAAGTTAACCCAACCCTATCCCTTTTTCCCCATCCATTTCTCCATCTTTTTCTCTTTCTTATTTACTTACAAATCAAACACACTCAAGCTCTCAATCTCTCTCTAATTTAATTCACAAATTTAATGGTGTTCAAGTAGAAATCATAACAAAATCATCATCCTCATCATCATTCTAGCATCATATCAAAAATTCAAGGTTTCAAGTGCAAGAAAAAGCTCCATTTAGGTCAAATTCGGGTTTTGTTGCTTGTGGAAGTTTTGGTAAGTGTTTTCTATCTCAAACTCATCACTTCTAGTTATTAAACTTGTATATCAACTAAATCTAAGCACTCTTGATCTTCCTAGCTTCAAAATCCGAAATTAGGGTTTCAAGTTCTTCAATTAGGTCAAAAATCAACTTAGAGTCAAAAGTGATGTTATGAAGTGAATCTTTTGAGTGGGTTATGTTCAAATGAGTTTATTATTTGCAAAAACGAGTTCAAGAACTTCTCAAAACTAATTCTAAGCCGAAAACTAGGTTTTGGGTCAATTTTATGTTCAAATGGGTCAAGAACGATTTAGACATGTAAATGTGTTAAAAAATTGGATTTGAATGATGAAACATGTTTAGTTGTGTTCAAGGTTGGGTATTGTAGCTTTCAAAATCGGTTTAGAGGCCTTATGTGAGTTTTGGGATCAATTTTGGTTGTTCTTGGCTCGAATTTGCATGCTGGTGCAGACCTGGGCTCATTGCAGCGCAACTCCAGGTTGCTGCGCAACAAAGAATGCAGAAAATCTAGTTGCGGCGCAACTGGAGGTCTTATCAGCTTATTCATTTCCTAGCTCTTTTTCTCTTATCCTAGGATCGTCCCAACCTTTCCAACGCATCCTCTTAAGACCTTATTGGTGCTATACACATCGCAAACGAGTCGTTCAAAGTCAAGTGTCATTTTTGAAACTTAATGCATGACATTAACAAAACCACATATAGGTGTAGCTATCGTTTAGGGACGATACGACCTTGAGGCAACTTTGACTCATTTCCAAACTACTAGGTGACCTCTCTAAGGACCATGTTGGGTCTCGGAGGTCTTTCAAAGTCACGTTTCTTAATTAAAACCTAACTAGAGATTCGTCTCGGATAATAATGCATGTATTTTATACATTATTAGGTTGTGGACGTGTGGAGCGCATAAATCACAGTTAATCTCATCTTATATCCATCTTAACTTCTATTGCCGACAAAGGTGAGTTTTTCGTAGTTTCCCTTACCCTTAAAGAGTTGGGCTGGAAAGTGTACTCCGTGCATAATGACATTTGTGATTTTACATGTTGTGTGATGGTTGTGTAGACTTGCAAATATGTGTTTCGTTGTATGGTTATTGTATGTGTATGTTGAGATGATTTTTAGGTTAGTCATGTATATACGGAAGACGGTAATGCCTTTGTAAGGTTGGAGATGTGGTGGGAAGGCTGCGGGTGACCCTATATATAAGCATCAAAGACCTTTCAAAAGTAGTATCGTATGAGGTATACACTTGGTGTTTTGGCTATCTAGTGGACAATGAGGGTCATGGATGATCAAATTATGTGCAATGAATACTATGAAGTGCATGATGACAATACAAGCGGGTACTTTTAGTACTTGATGACATTATACGGTTACGATATGTACTTGATGACATTATACGGGTACGATATGTACTTGATGACATTTTACAAGTACTTTTGGGTACTTGATGACATTAGGGACAACATGCGGACATTGAGAGACATTGTGTACAAGTGTGCAAAATCTTAGATTATGTTTGATATAATTATGTATAGGATGACATTGGTACGTGTTCTAATTCAATCTTTCCTACGAACTCACCAAGCTAGTGTTGACATTGTTAAGTACACTTTTCAGGTAATCAAGAGAATCCTAGAGCCACTACAAGAAAGTTGGGTTTTGGGGACGAAAGCTTTAGGGACGACGCCAAAGTTGTCACCAAAAGCCCACTAAACGACAAAAAGTTCAAGACTTTGACTTAAAAAAGTCAAAAAAAGATTTCGGGACGACTTTGTCATCACAAAAGTCGTCACCAAATATATTTTCTTTAATGTTTTTATTTTTTCGTATTCCCGCTTAAACAAAAAATTCCCGCCATACTTTTAGGGACGATTTTTGGGACGACAAAGTCGTCCCCAAATATTTTCCGAATTTCTTTTTGAGTTAAATTTTTGTTTAAACCAAAAAATTCAAGACTTTGAAAAGAAAAAGATTTGGGGACGACTTTGTCGTCACAAAAGTCGTCACCAAATGTATTTTCTTTAATGTTTTTATTTTTTCGCATTCCCGCCTAAACAAAAATTTCCCGCGGGACGATTTTTGGGACGACAAAGTCGTCCCCAAATACATTTCCCAAAAAAAAATGAAAATTTCACTTCATTTCATAACGAAATAGTTCCCTACAATGCTTAGGGACGACTTTAGTGGTCGCCAAAACATTTATATAATCATAATATGTTTTTTCTTCGCTTTAAAAATTATATTTATGTATAAAAACGTATTAATTGTGAAATATATTTTTATTAAGTGTATAACACAATTTTTTTTTGAGTGTTTTCATTATTTATTGGTATATTACATTAACTATTAATTTGACTTTGCAATTTTGACCGGAATTTTTTTTTGTTTCTGTTATACAATATTTGATGCAACATATATGAATAGATTGATTTTCCGATATATTTTTCATTAATATAAATTTCATTAAATATTATATTATACAAACACAGATACTTAAAGTTAAATTAGAGAAAAAAACACTCAGCAAATCAAATTTGAACATTTAAGTTTACCCGTTTTAATATGCCTATTCGAGTGAGAGTGAAAGACTGACATGTATGGCCCATTAACACAATTGATGAAGGTATTGGGCCCAATAGGCTCGGATACACAAGTTATGTACCTACTTGACCCGTTAGGTCTAAACGAAGCCCATTAGGCCCATACAAGTAAATGACGACACATATGGCCCATTGATGAACGTATTGGGCCCAATAGGCCCAAATACACAAGTTATATACACTACTTGACCCATTAGGGCCAAGCGAACACATAATTAGCTCAATAAGGCCATTCAAGTGAATGAGGAAGATTAGATGATCCATGGCGCAATAGGCCCAAATACATAAGTTATATACATACTTGCCCCGTTTTGATCTTTATATATATATATAGGTTTTAGGTATAATAAAACAAGTATGAAAGTAAAACAATAAGTTTCTTTTCACTAAAAATCACTGTGCATCATGAAAATCATCGTCCATCAATTACTTCGTAAATCTTCGTGCATCAGTTTAACCATGATCTAAGAGTCAAGATCATGTCCTATTTATTTTGCTTTAATACTTGTTTTACAATTCCCAATCTGTATATATTTATATATATATAATGATGAATACTACGTAATCAATGTTTTATAGTTCTATTTAATATTTGAAAGTTCATACGTTTTATAGATAATAATAAGGAACTAATAATAAGGAACTGCTAGTCTACCAATAAACTAAAACAAGATTAATATATTCTTAAAACGACACGTGGCGTAATCTTTGATCGGCACGTGTCTTTTAAGTTATCCATTTTATTAAATTAGCTTTTTTAATTGTATATAGATTCAATTTTCTTATTAGACTTGGAATTAAACTCCAACTCTTTTAATTTATTCATCTTATTAAGTAATGATCAAGTATATTCATACAATTAGAGTTCTAATAGCACGATCTACGCCCCAATAAACGATTTGTTTGTGGTGTTTACACGTTCAACCGAGTTGATGTATATGTAGTTTTATACTCGAAAGTTACTGTTTGTATATAAAGTCGCAGAGTTGTAGGAGTTTTACACTTTTTAAATTTTAAATATGTTCATTTAGTTGTATGACGGTATTTAGGAATGAATGTTCATTTGTTTCTGCGAGTTTTTTTTAAAAAAAAAAATAATAAAAGTTCAATTGGTCGTCCCTAATTCGTCGCTATTAGAGACAGATTTGGGAGGGGCCGAATGTAATTTTTTGTTTTTTCGAATATACGAATAATGATTTGCATATACAAGTAATGATAAAGTATATTTATACAATATTAATATCATACACATATTAATTGTTTATTTTTTTATATTATTATAAGAACCATACACATATTAATATCTTTTATTTAAATATCATTAGATACTAACAATGCAAAACTAAATACTTATAACCAATTCCCATTTATTTACCGTTTTTTATATTTATTACATTAGATGATAAAAATCTTATATAAAGTCATAGTTTGATAGCAACGTACAATATAAAACAAAAAAAATGTTATAAAGAAATTAAAAAAATGATTTGAAAAACAACAATATAAAATTTAAAAATTATTTTACATTTTTAAATCTTTAAAATGACTACTTTCTATATTTATAAAATATTGGAATTGTTTTCATAATTAATAATTTATCAAAAATTTGAATTAAAACTATAAAGTTTAGAAAAAAATATGTGGAATTATTTTTTTAATCTAATGAATTTAATTAAAAATTAAATTTTTTATCCTAAAATGCAAACTTCTTCATTTTGTAATTAAGTTTTATATCTATAATATAATTAAAAGAGGGGGTTGGGGGTACACTTGGCACCCACAATCCCTCTCCTTGAGCCTATTACTTTCCTCTCATTAATTCTCTATTTTTTATAATTTATTTTATGTATGACCGGCCACTTTTATTATTTTTATCTATATCTATAAATACATATAAAACCCAAAATCCACAAAAAACTATTGCACAAAAAAAGCCTACGTTCTTTTGTTCAGAAAAAAATAAACAGTCGACTATTGTTCGACTACAACGTAGGTTTCTAATTCATATTATAGATTTATATTAATTATTATTATAAACTTCATTCTTTATATGCTGGTTATGGATTTTTGTAAGCTTAGGTGGTAAGATTTTTTCAATTAATGATCTTATATCTTGCCATGTTCGTATACAGTTTAGTTGGTTTATCTAGACTTTTAATATGTTCAACTTACAAGTTACATCCGACTACAAGGTACATTTCTAATTCATATTATAGTTTTATATTAATCATTATTATAAACTTCATTCTTTATATGTTGGTTATGGATTTTTGTAAGTTTATGTGGTAGGATTTTTTCAATTAATGATCTTTATATAGTTTACACTTTTAGAATACATGCAACTGCAAATTTTTATTTAACTAAACTTGAAAAAAATGGGGTACACTATAATCAATATTTATATGAAATTAATTTTCGGCAAATTTTTATTTAATTAAAGTTGAAAAAAAAGGTAAACTATAATCAATATTTATATGGAATTAATTTTCGTATGTTTTTTTTTAGTTTTCGTATTAATTAAGTTTTATATGACTTGAGTAATCTAAATATTATATATTAACTTTTGTATTTGTAACCTATATTAAATCTTAGGATAAGTTGAATTCCAATTTTTTTTAGATATGATTAATATATTTTGACACTACCGTCTAATGGACGGGTTTGAACACTAGTATATATATATAAATATAAATTCTCTTTATAATATTAACATATAGTATATTAATATTAATATATAGAATAGTAATTGTAATATTAGTATTAGTAATTAGTATTAAGTAATATACGTATATAGATAGATATTAGATAAAAGGAGCAGCCACACACATTATATAAAAAAATTTTGAAACCACTAATTGGAGGCAACCAAAAAAATTGAAAGCCGTATGTCCCTCCATTTTTTTTGTTAAAAATTTCAAAACCCTATTTGTATCTTTAAAATACTCTTCATCCCTCTTATTCTTACAAAAACCTCCCATCTTCTTTATTTGGTCACAGCCGCCGCCGCCCAAAAAAAACCTCTCATCCTTGTTTCAAGACACTAATCTTATTTATATATTGTTGCTACCACCAAAACCTGTTGGAAAAAAACCAATATGCCCCCTTGATTCTTTTGCGGCCGTGGAAAAATCCCACCACCTCCGGAAAAAAACCCATCGCCGGTTCCATCTTTATCTTTACCTCGATCAGGTTCACTGGGAAAAAAAATCCATTCTTCTTAAGCTTTCTTGATCTTGCCAGAAACAATGGTCGGGAAAAGAATACCACCACAGCCTTCTCTATCTTCCCTCTTTTCTTCCTTTTCTCTTCACGCCGCCGCTGTCTGCTACCGGAAAAATCCCATCCGGTCACATACACCCTGCCGTCGTAGCTTTTTTTTTCCTTGTAAGGATTTCTTATATAGTGATGTAAATATGTAATTTAAGTTATTTTTGTTACTAAAGTTTTTATCTTTGTTATTTTGTAGTGACAACTAATCACCACCACAGCCAACCACCACTTCCATTGCTTTTTACCCTCCACCGCGGCTGCCCTCAACCACCACAGCAGCCGGAGCTGACCACCACCATAAATGGCACCGTCGCTGTCTTCGGCTACCATGTCCATCACCACCATCTTATTTTCAAGATTGATTTTGTTAGTGAAACTTATATGGTAATATTTGGTTAGTTCGGGTAATTTTAGTATGTAATGTTATGTTTGTTTATTTTCATAATTGATTATAGTTATCAATGAAATGTAATTATATTGTGTATGATTTTGAATGGAAATTTGTGGTTTTGCTTAGATTTGGATGTTTTGTACATATTTAATGTTTATAATTGATTTTAATTGATTTTGTATCTATTAATTCACATATTTTTATATACAGAATACATAAATACATATATAAATACATAATACTAATTACTAAATATGTAAAAACTACAATTTATTTTTTTAATAAAATTTTATTTAGGGACGACAACATCGTCTCTAATGTCGTCGCGAAATAATTTTTTTCTTTTTAAAATAAAACTTTAACTTTTAATTTCTTTTTTTGAAAATTAAATTAAAAATATTTAGGGACGACATTGTCGTCACTAAAGTCGTCGCAAAATAATTTTCTATTTTCTTTTCCATTTTTCTCATCCGTAGGTGGGCCCCATTGTTGTCGTCGCTAAATGTCGTCGCAAAACATTTTCAGAGACGAAGCTTTGGGGACCATGGCTTGTCGTCACAAAAGTCGTCACAAAAAGGCTTTGGGGACGACATTAGTGACCTTTGGGGGCGACTTTTGTCGTCCCCAAAACCCGAATTTCTTGTAGTGAGCTTGATGTGCTTTTGCTAGATGATGGACTTGACCATGGATCCGTGATTCATTACCCGTTGATGGAGTTTGCTTAGGATCATGAGCCATCTTTTGAATGTTATTTTTGAAAACTTTTGATGGTTGAATGCTCCTCATGCTTTTGTGACATTATAACTAAATTGTTGGGTTCACGAAATCCTTTTAATTTCATATAGTTTCGTTCTACGGTAACTCCATGTTGTGTCATGCTTTTCGGTGCATTTCGAGCCTAGCTCGGGGTGTTACAGTAGGACTAGGCAGTAAAGGTTGTTTAGAATAACCAATAAATGCTGAAGATCTACCTACATTTGATCTAGTAGTAGATGAAGATGCAACACTAGAGATCCTGCCTAAAGCCTTATTTGCTTGATCTTGCAGCTTAGCTAAGGAAATAGTATCTTTCATAGTTTTAGGCCTAAACATTCTAATATGACATTTCAATTCAGGCTTCAAACCCTCAATAAACAGGCTAACATAATACTCTTCACAGATACTAACCTTATTGAAAAGCATATCAAATTCATCACAATAGGTGTCAAGCTCTCCAGTTTGAGTAAGAGCTTTGAGAGCTCCCATAGCATCTTCAACGGCAACTGAACTAAATATGGCAGTAATAGATCTGGAATATCTTCCCAAGGTATCTCCTCCATTTCACGACCAGCGGAAGTCATATATCCTTGGTGCCATGACAGAGCCCTATCGGACATGTGAATGGCAGCATATCTGATCTTACTTTCCTCTGGTGTGTCATCAATACTGAAATTATGGCGGCATTTGTACATCCAGGCCTCGACATCATCACCATCAAACTTAGGAAACTCTAGACGAGTTAACTTGCCTGCACTAGACTCTCCGTGTTCACCACGCCCCATCGTACCTTTTGGTTTAAGCAATTTCTCTAATTTCGCCATCGTACCTTTTGGTTTAATCTGACTTTGATCCTTAATTTCCTTCTGTTGCGCTTGATAATCCTTCTGTAATTTCTCCATATCTTGATTTCTTGTTGATGTCATCAGTTTTTGAAAAAATTTAGGGTTAAAATTGGGGATTTTTGCAAAAATCAATGAATTATACTAGAATGAATGAATTACAACTGAAATTGATGAATTAATACTGGAAATTTGATGAATTAGGGTTTTGATTGAGTGAAAAATGATTCGAAGTGTTTTTGTTTTGTTTGTTTTTTTTTTATCACTGATAGTGTCACCGGAGAAGAAGAAGTCGCCGACGATAAGAACGGAATCGAGGTCGCCGGTGAGGAAGAATGGCTGAGCTCTGATACCAATTAATATGAGAGAAATGATTGAGAGAAAGAGATGTGAATTTTCACACACAAATTGTATATTCATACTGAAATATACACACATATAACATATATATAGGAACGGCTAGTAACCGACCTAACAACCCAAGTTCCAACTTGACACTTCCAGTCCCTCTACTTTTAATATTATTATTTCTAGTCCTAAACTCATATTATTCGTAATACCATCAAAAAATTTGTGCTTACAAAACAACTATTACTCAACTTTATATTATATATATAAATAGATATAGATATAGATATAGATGAAAGTTTAAATTTTATATTAGCATGACTATTGATTGTGCACCAAACCATGTCTAAAGGGTTTATTATTTGATGGTAAGACCCTAAAGGGTTTTTAGAGTTTGTTGTCGATTCTCCGAAGGTAGAAACGACGTTCATTTACGCCAACGAAGGTGTATGGAAGTGTTCGTCGAATAATACGACTTATAAGGTTTTTGTAGGGTTTTTGGTTCGATCGTTGATCGTGTCAGTTTAGGGGTTATTCGGTGTTGTTCCGAATGAATGTCATTTATTATGAAGGAGTTCTCCTCCTTTTATAGGAGGAGTTTCCTTAGAGGAGAAGATTAGGGTTTTCCTATTCCTTCTTCGTGTCAAACTCTACTTATCATGTTTATCCAATCTGGTATCCTTAGGAGGATATCCTAGAATATTCCAAACTAGGTAAATATTGTGTTTGTATTTGGAAAGGATTCATTTTAATCATTTGGTCATTCGTCCGAGTTGAATACCTTTGTGAGGTGCTCTTCGCAAATGTGCTTCGTATTAAGTATCCTTCGTATTGCGACTCGAAGGGGTACATCGTCAACTATATTAGATGGTTAACCCAAAACTAAACTCAAAGTTAAAACTTATAATTGCAAGCGATTTTTTGTTTACCGATTTCATTTATTCACTTAGCTATTCTCAAATTTATATGTGTACTACACGAGATTCAAACTTGAGATCTCTAATAAGGAAACAAGAATTTTTGTCACTATAACACTTCGAGGTGGTTAACTAAATTTTTATATGTATAAAAGGCAGTTGTAAGATAAGTAAATAGTGAAATGACTGTTAGGTCCAGTTTAAGCTAAACTGGAGCTCTCCAGTGACATCTGGAGAGCATGAGGAATTGTCCGAAATATTAGAAGTCCAGTTGCATTGTACAGGTTTAGCAACTGATGACTTCCTCCAGTTGAGATCAGAAGACTAAAATCTGAAAACCTTCCAGTTGAAGTCAAAGACAACAAATGGAAGATAGAGATTGGCAATGGTAGCGAAGCCCAGTTGACAATCTACCAGATCAATCAACTGGAGAATCCTCCAGTGTAAATGCTCTTACAAAGCTTTACACTGATTACGAGGAGGACCTTTTTACTCTACATCCTTTTTAACCGGACAATGATATTGTCTTTGGATAAAGATACAAAGATGTAGAGTGGTTGAATAAAGTAACCTTTTGTCTTACTTTATTTAACACACACAAAGGATTATTTAAACAATACTTTTGTGTGCTGTCAACCATATTTGTACGTCGAAGTTGAGATCCCCATGCTCAATCTTCGACTATAAATAGAGGTCCTTGCACAAGCTGTTTGAACAACTTTGCAAATACATATATTCTGCAATATTGGTGAACTTGTGCAATATTCTCTCAATCGCAAAGAGAAACATTTCACAACTCTAAGTGTTTCGATTGTTTAGGAGAATTTCCAAGTTTAGATCAATTGTAATTCATGGGTTGTTAGGATATTTACATTCTTGTATTATCTTGGTTCCGCAACAACCTTGTATTTATTTAAACAAGTAATAAATAAAATACACTTGAAAATTACATATTGTCTCACCAGTTTATATACTCGTCATTTATATTATTACATGTATTAATATTTTGTCACCTTAATACTTAATTCCAGTTAACCTGGTACACGATCATCTAAACTGGTCACATCCAGATTAATTGATCGTGTTGCAAAGTTCACTCACCATCGACATAGAGGTGTCTTCAGCACCCATCTAGTAATAGTTGGGACTAAAAAGTGGTATCAGAGCAGGCAGGTTGAATTGTTTCAATTCTATAACCTAGGTCTGCTTCGATGGCTGCTGAAGGTGAGAATGGTTCTGGTCTTAATGAATCTAATCCTAATATTACTACTCCTTTAAATACTAACCCTCCTCCTCCTCCTCCTCCAACTCCTGGAGCTAACCACGTTCATGTACATTACTCCAACTCTCCTGTTCCCAAATTCGATGGGAATGGTGAGACATTTGGTACATGGAAAGCTAGAATGCTCTTGCATTTTGGTGGGATAGAGAGGTATATGTTGAAAATCCTTAAGGATGGACCATATATTCCCATGTCCAGTGGTGTTAGCCCTCTTCTCGATCCCACTGGGAGAAGAGGCACCAGGGAGAAATCTGAAGAACATTGGTCAGATGAGGATCGCAGATTGGTTGATCTTGATACCAAATTGAAAAACATGATTCTTTCTGCTATACCTGAGGAACTAATTCCTACCCTTGTGCTATTTCTAGTGCAAAATCTATGTGGGATGAATTAGTTCTCCAGTTTGAAGGAGGAAATGACACAATTGTCACTAGAAAGGTTGCTCTCAACAAGAAGTATGAATCCTTCTTTGCTCTTCCCAATGAAAGTTTAACTGGTACTTATACCAGATTTACTGGCTAATTAATCAACTTAGAGGCTTGGGAGTGGAGAAGGATAAGGATATTCTTCTTGAAAAATTCTGTGATGTTTTCAGATTCACTGAAGATAATGATGCTGCAAGATTACTGGCTGAGCAAGATGCTTTAAACCATGCTCAGAGTTCCAAGGCTGCCAACTTCTCTGGGCAACCTTGTGCTGCTTTAATGTCTACTGAGAATGTCCAGTCACATTCTATGAAGGAAATGTTAAACAACTTTTTGAACTCTGGCCTAACCACTAATCTCAGTGATGGTTGTGAGGAAACTGACGATGATGATCTGGTTGCCATGATTGCTAAAACCTTTAATAGGTTTAAGCATAAATCTAATCGATTTAATGGGTCCAATAATGCTTCCAATTCAATCTCAATGGATAAGGCTAATCTTACCTGCTATAAATGTGGTAAGAAAGGCCATTTCATGAAGGAATGCAGATCTAGTCAGATGAACAACCAAACTGGTCCTATTGTCCCAAACTTTGTTAAAACTGATGATTATAAGGCCAAATACAAGAAACTTAAGGCCCAGATTGCTCTCATGTCTCTTGAACAAAATAATGAGAAAGAAAAGAACAAGTGCATGATGGCTCAAACTGAAGGGAAATGGGAACTCTCTGATGATTCATCTGATGATGAAGAAGAGATTAGAGATATGTGTTTCATGGCATTGGAGAGTCAACAACCAGTGGTGAAGGATGATGTTGTATCTGGAAGATGGGTTGATATCATTTTAAAGAAGGTAAGGGATTATGATATCGAAATTGATTCAGAACTGAAACTGGATATTGCTGAATCATTGAATGATGACTTGTTATTTGTTGAAACCATGAGAACTGACTGTGAAAGATATTTAGAAACTGTTTTGGTTGAATTAAACAACATGAAAAGTCAAGTAAATGATTTGCAAAGTGTCCAGTTGGCTCTTAAAGAGTCAGATTTGAAAAACGAGGCATTGGTAAGAGATAACCAAAAACTGAAATTTGATCTTGAAAAAGAACATATGGTTATTAATTCTTGGGTTCAAGCATCTGGTAAAAATTATGACGCTTTTTCTAAAACCATTGATGCTCAAAAACTGCCTGGAAATCTGGTGATCTTCAGATGGCAGCTGTTTTACCCACAATTCACCAATTGCCAGAATCTGTTAAAGTTGAAACACCTTATGATTCCTCTGGCACAATCAAATCTGAATCCACTAAGACCAACCCTGTTGAGGTCAAAACTGGAGCCAAGAAGGCTAAAGCTCCAGTTAAAAAGGAATCTGGTGACAATCCTTTACCTCATAAGTCAAGTGAGTCCTCAACTCTAAAGACTAAAACCCCCGCTGAGCCAAAGTCCAAAGGCCAGCAGCCTGAAGAAAAAAACATTTTGGTAAAAATGGAAAATCAAATCCAAAATTTGTCAAGGCAGGTACAAAGTTGTACTGCCAGAATTAAGAATTTGGAAGGAGGTGCATCCTCTTCAGTTGTAAAACACAAATGTCAAAACTCCTTCTCAAAAACAAAATGAAACAATCTGCTCAAAAAGGAGCAAACTTTGAAAAGAAAAGGAGGTCAATGTTCCACTAAAACCAATTGTCTTCACTCCGGAAACTGGAGAGAACCCTCCAGTTTCCTCATCCAGTTCAACACCCAGTCAAGTACCTGGGACTTCTCAGAAGAAGTCCAGTGGACCCATCAAGAAAAGATGGGTTCACAAAATAACTAATCAATTACTTGGGTGTGCAGGGCGATCGTAAGAAGAATATTTGGTATCTGGACAGCGCAGCTGGCCGGACTATGACCGGATGTAAGCCCCTGCTGGAAGAATTCACTGTCTGCGATGGACCAGCGGTGACATTTGGTAATGATGGAAGTGGGAAAACTGAGGGATATGGTGTTGTTGACAATGGGCAGATTCAGTTCACTAAGGTTGCATTTGTCAATGGTTTGAAATATAACCTGATAAGTGTCAGTCAACTTTGTGATGATGGATATAGGGTACTGTTCGATATTGCTCAAGGCACTGTTTTTAACAAGGATTGGAAGGTAGTCATGATTGCACCAAGAAAAGGGAATGTGTACATGATGAACATGGAGCCTGCTCCAAAAGAGCATTGTTTCTATGTCAAGGCTGATGAGGACACCAACTGGCTGTGGCATAAACGATTATCCCATCTTAACTTCAAAAATATTAACAAGTTGTCAAGAAAGCAACTAGTTGATGGGATACCCTTGTTTCCTTTTAAAAAGGAGAAGCCATGTCCAGGGTGTGAAATGGGCAAAAAGAAAAGAGCCAGTTTTAAGACCAGGCAGAATTTCAGCATCACTGAACCTCTTCACATGCTTCATATGGATCTCTTTGGTCCAGTGAATGTTCAAACTAAAGCTGGTAAGAGATACACTTTAGTTGTGGTCGATGAATACACCAGATTTTGTTGGGTGATATTTATCAGATCAAAGAGTGATGCATCTGGTGAAATTATCTCTCTCATCAAGCGAATTGAGCTCAAGTATACCAAGAAAGTGTGTCAGTTGCGAAGTGATAACGGTACAGAATTCATGAATAAAGAATTGGAGACATTTTGCACTGACACTGGCATTTCTCAAAACTTTTCGTCAGCTCGTTCTCCAGAACAAAATGGTGTGGTTGAAAGGAAGAATCGCACATTGATTGAAGCTGCCAGAAGTATGTTATCTGAATCTGGTCTTCCCACCTGTTTTTGGGCTGAAGCTGTGGCAACTGCATGTCACACCCAAAACCGGTCAGTTTATGTCAAGAGACACAGAAGACTGCCTATGAAGTCCTCAGGAATCGTAAACCAAATATTGGATATTTCCATGTATTTGGTTGTCCAGTTTACATTTTAAACGATTCCAGTCAGTTGGGAAAATTTGATGCAAAAGCTGACGAAGGTGTCTTTGTGGGTATTCAAATATTAGAAAAGCCTATAGAGTTTATAATTATAGACTCCAAAAGTACATGAGACAATTCATGTCACGTTCGATGAATCAAATGAAGCAATCAACAAAAGACCAACCCTTGATTTATCTTCAGTTGTCCCAGTTGATTTTGGTGTATCTGATCAGGTTCATCAATCAGTTAGTACACCAGAAAATGTTTCCAGACATCAAGTCTTGGAACCAGTAATGGAAAAGGAGAACATGTGTGACACCTCATTTTATCCTTCTATCAGTTTTAACCTACCTGAAAAACTGGTAATTGGATCTGATGTGCGTGCCACAACAACATCAGAACCAGTTCAAGCTTCTCCAGTTCTTCAAGATATACCTTTGTTTGAAGATAATCATGTCAACTCTTCAGTTGACACTGATGATGAAGTTGAAGTAGTTTGGACTGATCCTCCTCCGGTTGCTGCATCTGTTGGAGATCGTCAAGTGTCTTGCACTGATGTTGTATTATACCAACCTAGTCAATACACTAAATGGACTGCTGCTCATCCCATTGAGCAGATTATTGGCAATCCAGATAGTGGGGTTCAGACTAGAAGAGCCACAAGTGATCAATGCTTGAACGTCACCTTCTTATCACTGATTGAACCGAAGAAGATTGACGAGGCTATGGCAGATCCAAGCTGGGTTGAAGCTATGCAAGAAGAACTCAACCAGTTCGAAAGGAACAACGTTTGGGAGCTTGTTCCTTGTCCTCCAGGTTAAAGAGAGAACCCATTGGAACGAGGTGGGTCTACCGGAACAAGATGGATGAAGATGGCAACGTTATCAGGAACAAAGCTAGATTAGTTGCCAAGGGTTATTGTCAAGCAGAAGGTGTTGATTTCGATGAAACTTTTGCTCCAGTTGCAAGACTTGAAGCCATCAGAATTTTCTTGGCTTATGCTGCTCACTTGCAATTCAAGGTCTTCCAGATGGATGTAAAAAGTGCGTTTCTGAATGGCACATTGGAAGAAGAAGTGTATGTTACGCAGACTCCAGGCTTCATAAATGAAAAGCATCCACATTGGGTATATAGACTGAACAAAGCTTTATATGGTCTTCGACAAGCCCCAAGAGCCTGGTATGATACTCTAACTAAACATCTTCTCAAAAATGGTTTTCAAAGAGGTGCAATAGATAATACCTTGTTCATCTTGAAAGAAAAAGTAATATCTTGCTGGTACAAATTTATGTTGATGATATTATATTTGGGTCAACTGATGATGGAATGTGTAAAGGTTTTCAAAAATTATGTCTCAAGAATATGAGATGAGTTTAATGGGTGAATTAACATTTTTCTTAGGTTTACAAATCAAACAAACCATGGATGGTATTTTTATTAACCAAGAAAAATATGTCAGAGATTTGTTGAGAAAATACAAATTGATTCAATCCCATCAAAAACCACACCTATTTCAGCTCCATTAAATTTGGACTCTGACCCAAATGGAAAACCAGTGGACCAAAAAGAATATCGTGGAATGGTTGGTTCACTGATGTATTTAACTGCCAGTCGACCAGATATAATGTTTGCAACATGTTTATGTGCCAGATTTCAGGCAAATCCAAAAGAATCACACTTGCATGCTGTTAAACGCATTTTCAGGTACCTGAAAGGGTGCCCTAGCCTTGGTCTTTGGTATCCCAAAGGCTCAGGGTTAGATCTAATGGGTTATTCAGATTCAGATCATGCAGGTTGTAAGATTGATAGAAAATCCACAACTGGTGGATGTCATTTCCTAGGGGAAAACTGGTGAGTTGGACCAGTAAGAAGCAGACTTCAGTCTCAATGTCTACTGCTGAGGCAGAATACATTTCTGCGGCCAGTTGCTGTGCCCAGATTCTCTGGATCAAAAACAGTTACTTGATTATGCATGAAATCACAAGAACCCCAATCTTTTGTGACAACACCAGTGCTATTGCTATATCTCACAACCCAGTGATGCACTCAAAGACAAAGCATATTGATATCAGGTATCACTTCATTCGTGATCATGTTATGAAAGGAGATATTGAAATACATTTCATCCCCACTGATAAACAGTTAGCTGATGTTTTTACAAAACCTCTTGATGAAAAGACTTTTAAACATCTCATCAGTGAACTGGGTATGTTAAATCCTCATTAACTGAAGAGGCCCTTCAGTTGAGGATGGTCCAGGTGATCCTTGATTGGTTGGAGATTGAACGCCTTGATGTACTCAAAGACTAGTCACTGATCAAATGGATCACATTTTTAGGGGGAAAAAGACTCAAAATATTTTTCAAATAAATTATTGAAAATGCAACTGAAGGTCATCAGTTGAAACTGGCATCTAAATTTTCTTTGGTTGCTAGTTTGGTCTTGTCTCAAAATGGTGGTCAGCCAGATTTCATAACGTTGTGTTTTACTTGGTGGATACTTGTGACACGTGATGTTACTCGAGTGCTAACCTCGCACTCACGACGTCACCTGACATGTCTTACGTGTCAAGACTTTTGCTGAAATGTACTGCACTTTTTATGGGTATTGGTGAAGTTAGTGGGTGAGTGGGAATACCAGCCGTCGTAGCATTAAATGCTTGATGGGAATTATTAAATATTTTTGAATTCTCAAAATTTTGGAAAATAACTTTTTACAAATTATTTCAAATTTGGAGACTAAAATATCTTTTCGTATATATTTTGGCAATATTTTACTGCCTATATATATCCCCCACCATATATCCGTCTCATTTACTTCTCTCAAAATTCCTTCATTTACTCTTTCAATCATTCACAATTCGAGATCCTTTTCTCTCTTTCTTCTTTAAGTCCAAACCCTAAATCTAAATTCACAAATGGCTCCTAAATCTTCTTCTTCTTCATCTCGTACTCGTGATGTGAATCTACTCACTGCTGAGTACATTCCATCACAAAATGTTATTCGTGCCACTGGTGCTCCCATAAGTCTAAACTTATTAAATTAAATCCAAATAATCCAATGGCATCTCTTCAAGGGCTCCAGGCCGCTGACTCTCTTATAGGGAATCCAATCCTTTCTTCGGATTTCTCCCCTCAGCGATGCCTTCTCTTTGAATCCACACAAGCTATTTCATGACTACTTGTGTGAATTCTGGTACACTGCCTCTCTTTCTGAGGACTGCTCATCCATCTCCTTTCTCTAAAGGATGGGTCAGTCCCGTGTACCATCACCACTGAAACGTTGAGGGAAGCCCTTAACCTCAACTACTGGAGACATAATGAAATCCAGTGGTGATTTCCTCCAATATTAATTTCCGCCAGGTCTTCCTTGATATGGAAATAAGGAGATGGTGGAGGGGGATGTGTTGAAGACCAAGGGGTCCATTACAATGAAAGGGCTTTCACCATCCTGGAAGTTCTTTATGGTCCACTTGGTGGAGAGTTTGGGAGGGAGTTCTGGTGGATTGGACCAGATAAACTCCTTCAGGCAGAGATGGCTTACTGCCTTTGGAATGGACTGAGGGTGGACTTTGCAGGTATTTTGTTCAGAGCCTGGTGTTCAAGTTGAAGGGCAACAGGGTCCTTGTGTTCCCTTTTCAAGATTCCTGTCCCTTTTTTTATTCAGATTCTGGGCAGAGAAGAGTACAACAACACACAATCCTTGTTCTCTGTGCCAGAACTGTTGAGGAATCTGGACAACCTGGTGTCCACTTCTGATGAAGTCCAGATGTCCCCGAGAATGATTTTGCATTCTCTAAAACTGATGCACCACAATCTGGTGAATCAGAAAGGCAACTGGGCGGGCCTCAAAATAATGAGGGACCCACCGGTTCGTCTACTGAAGTCTAACTGTGGCAGAAGCAGGAGTCCAGGCAGTTCCTAAAGCAAGAAGATCCTCTAAAAGCAGGAGATCAAGATCTGGACTTGCTGCACCTGACCAGTCACAATCTGTGATAGTGGTCTCTGAAGCCGCTGCCGATGATATTGCAACTGAGGATAGAGCAGTTGTGGTTGAGGCACCAGTCACCTCTGTCCAGGGAGAAGATTTTCGGCAACGGATCCTCAACTGATGATACCATTGAGGCAACTCAAACTGGTCATCAGGAGTCTGAACAACTTGTTCAGCCACCCCCACATTTATGGATCTTGGCATAAATGAGGGTGTGTTTCAGCTTGAGTCTTCGGACTCATCTGAGACGGAATCTGACCAGGAGATGGCTGATGCAACTGTACTTGATCAGCTCCCTTCTCTCCTTGGTCAACCCCAAGACCACATGTTTCAGTTTCCCCAACTATTGTACAAAGCTTAGAAATACCTCCAATTTTCACCTCTCGCCACCACTTTCTTCTATGGTGTGCCTAGAAATAGACACATCCTAACCCCACCGTCGCCGTCGTTCACACCTGAGCATTCTCATGAACGACACATTGAATCTCTTCCCTTCATTTCTACAACACCCTCCTCTTCTATCAACTGATGCTACTGCAACTGGAGAACCAAATATTGTCATACCTCGTCCAGTTGCACCTGTAGCTTTTTCGGCTGGTCCAGTGACACCTTCTCCTCCGTCATGGACAGCCATTCGTGTCTTTCCAAGCCGATCTCTCGAACCTTCTCGCGAGGGTGGAAGAGATTCAAAACACTCGATAGGAACACCAAGTCCCTCTCCAGGTACCACAAGGATCACTTGCAAAATATTAAAGTGGTTGACCTGGGGATCAACAAGTTCTCTGCCAATGAGGACTTGGTGTTTGGCAAGCTGAACGAGTTAGTGGAATCCTCCAATCAACTGGCAACATCTTTAGGGAGGCGTTCGCACTGACTCAATCTGGAGTCACATCTTCAATATCCAACCTGCTGAACAGTACTGTCAGATCTTCAGAGGTTGATATTAAGAATCTGGAAAGGCAGGTGCAAGATTTATGTAACAAACCTGGCCTAGATGTGACAGAGCTTGAACCAGTTGGCCTCTTCAGTGGGTCTCAAGATTGAAGAAACCTTGGCTGCCAGTGAAAACAATTTGATTGAAAAGGTGATGTCTGAGATCACCAAGATTGCAGCGCCCCAGGTCGATCTCACTACTCCATTACATCTGAGATTGATCGGTTGAGTGCAGTCTGGATACACTGGCCAGCAAGGTCTCTGAACACTCAACTGCCATATCGATCTGACCACTGAAGTTGGCAAAGAAGGGAGGGTGTGACTGAAAGTGTTAAGGAAGTCCCTGCAACTGGGCCCTCTTCAGATGATCTCTCAATACTCAAACAGATTTTAAAAGATCAAGACAGATGGAAATGTAATGACTCAGTCTCAAGAGATCAATCATCTTTGGAGGACAGTTCGCCTTTGTGGAGTCTTCAAAGAGTGCAAGACAATGCAATCATGGCAGCCTCTAGATCGCCTGCCCTCTAGTCATGCCGATTTTGAAGCCATCAGGCAGGGACTAGATGCTGCCAAGGGGAAAGGTCGGTACATGCCCCTCACACTCTTGTGAAGACTTCAAGTAAAGGGAAGGAGATTGTGATGGCTACCAGTACTGAGGCTGGTGAGCAGGGTTTGAGGTGTTTGATGATGTGGTGGTAGGGAGTGTTGATAAGGGAAAGGCCATTGCTGATGAATCTATGGAACCGGCCACCGATGCACCAATGTTGGAAACTGGCAATGTCGATTTGTTGCCTCCAGTTACTGAAAGCGAGAGTCAGAAGTTAGCAAGAGTGGGATACCTGGTCAAGGAAAGGAAGAAACAAATGAAGTGAACCAATTCGAATCAGAAGAAATCTTCCAACCCCTCTTGTTGATATCACTGATGCTCAACTCCTTGGCTTGACACTTGTTGAATACAAGAAGATCAAAGAAGATCCAAGAATAGTCAATGCACTGAAGGAGATGCTTGAAGTTGAACTGGACAAACACTACCAGGATGATGAGGCTGAACTGGATGCTAAGTGTTTGAATGTGTCGGTGGAAAAGGCCAGAGAGATTAGGTCTGAAGGGATTCTCAAGAGGACTGAGCAGGTAAAGAAGGCGGTCACCAAAGTATTGAATCCACCCAAGTCCAAAGGGAAAAACAAAAAGCCTTGCCAAGAGATGCAAATCTGAGGACTTGGGTAGAACCATCTGAACCCACAACTGATGATATTCGAGCTGCTACACAAAAGCTGAGCACGAGCAAAATCAAACTGACAAATGAATCTGAAGCTCGCACATATTGTCAGATGTACAGCGTCGAAGGCACAAGAGGCAGGATTACTGATGTTAAGGTTTCAATCAAGCCTGGTGCCAAGCATTTTGTTGTTGAGGTACAATACTTTGGTGGGCCTAAAGGACAACTGAGAACCCGGATGTCCATCAGTATGGTCATTCCGAACATGTTGAAATGTTGAGGTTGCTGGAGGGGAGACAGAGGAAGAATAAAGTTGAAAGAGGCTGGGAGTACGTATTGCAAAATCTTATCAAGTTCAAGGAAAACATTGAAGAAAGATTAGGCCTTGATCCTGAGGATACTCAGCCAATTTCATCAGTCTCAAAAGAAGGAAAACTGGCGAAGGGCCATCTGTTTAAGTTTTCCTTCTAACTATCTGCTTGTAATTTTGTATACTTTCTTGTAATTATTTGTAAATTGTGTGTATATACAAGTTGCCAGATTGTAACTCACAAGTAAGATATCTGATAGGATCTACAAGCTTTTAAAACAAATCCAAGACATTTGATGATCTATAAAAATGTCTTGGAAACTCATAAAGGTTTTATCAAACTCAAGTATTTCAAACTTAAACTTGTATAGAAACAAGTTTGAAATCACTTGACAATATTTCAGGACAATTAGGGGGAATTTGTTAGGTCCAGTTTAAGCTAAACTGGAGCTCTCCAGTGACATCTGGAGAGCATGAGGAATTGTCCGAAATATTAGAAGTCCAGTTGCATTGTACAGGTTTAGCAACTGATGACTTCCTCCAGTTGAGATCAGAAGACTAGAATCTGAAGACCTTCCAGTTGAAGTCAAAGACAACAAATGGAAGATAGAGATTGGCAATGGCAGCGAAGCCCAGTTGACAATCTACCAGATCAATCAACTGGAGAATCCTCCAGTGTAAATGCTCTTACAAAGCTTTACACTGATTACGAGGAGGACCTTTTTACTCTACATCCTTTTTAACCGGACAATGATATTGTCTTTGGATAAAGATACAAAGATGTAGAGTGGTTGAATAAAGTAACCTTTTGTCTTACTTTATTTAACACACAAAGAATTATTTAAACAATACTTTTGTGTGCTGTCAACCATATTTGTACATCGAAGTTGAGATCCCCATGCTCAATCTTCGACTATAAATAGAGGTCCTTGCACAAGCTGTTTCAACAACTTTGCAAATACATATATTCTGCAATATTGGTGAACTTGTGCAATATTCTCTCAATCGCAAAAAGAAACATTTCACAACTCTAAGTGTTTCGATTGTTTAGGAGAATTTCCAAGTTTAGATCAATTGTAATTCATGGGTTGTTAGGATATTTACATTCTTGTATTATCTTGGTTCCGCAACAACCTTGTATTTTATTTAAACATAATAAATAAAATACACTTGAAAATTACATATTGTCTCACCAGTTTATACTCGTCATTTATATTATTGCATGTATTAATATTCTGTCACCTTAATACTTAATTCCAGTTAACCTGGTACACGATCAATCTAAACTGGTCACATCCAGATTAATTGATCGTGTTGCAAAGTTCACTCACCATCGACATAGAGGTGTCTTCAGCACCCATCTAGTAATAGTTGGGACTAAAATGACTATCTATTTGGCCGCTTATTCCTAAAAGTTTAAAACTTGATATGTTTATACGGTTTTTACTTTCCGATGTTTTCTTGCACTTGGGTTCTCTTTTTTTAACTTTACTTTTTAAGTTAAATCCCATTTTGTGAGTGGTGATTAAGATCATATGGATTAATCACCATTTTGTAGTCTTGCGTTAAGATTTATATTAAATAGCGTTAGGTCTCAACTCTAAAATGAATGTCCATGTCCCACTTATTATACATGGTGAGTATCATACCATAGCTCCCCCGCTCCCCCCCCCCCCCCCCCCCCACCCTAACACAATCAACTCATTAAGTTAGTCACTTTTCACCTTTATGCAAACAAGATTTTATAATTTTTATGGTAGTCATTTGTTATTTCAGGTTTTAGTTTTTTTTTTCTTTTGTTTGTTTTTTTTCTTTTAAGGGATTTTCTCTAAAAAGTTTAACTTAATATTGTTTATACTTTTTTACTTTCCTATTTTCTTTGCACTTTGTTCATCTTTTTTAACTTTTTAAGTTAAATCACCATTTGTATTGTTGAGTTAAGATTCATATCGGTTAAATCACCTTTTTGTTTTTGCGTAAGATTAGATGAAATAGCGTTTAGGCCTCACTCTAAAATGTATGTCCATGTCCCACTTATTATACATGGTGAGCATCATACCATAGCTCCCCGCCCCCACCCTAAACACAATCAACTCATTGAGTCAGTCACTTTTCACCTTTATGCAAACAAGATTTTATAATTTTTTATGGTAGTCATTTGTTATTTCAGGTTTTTAGTTTTTTTTTTTCTTTGTTTGTATCTTTTCTTTTAAGGGATTTTTTAACTACGGTACTTTAGGCTGTTTTTAAGCATTATTTAACTTCAAATATAATGTGTGATAATTTAGATTCTCTCCAATTACTTTTTTGTTCATTCGCTCCATAATTTTGTCAAGTCAAATCTAAGTAATTTTAATTCAATATTTCATTCCTAATTTTTCTCAAACATATAACTTTTATATACATCTTTATTTATCCGAATGAACACCTATTAAGACTTAACAATTTTTTTGCTTCTCCTGACGTATGTATCTATCTTGAACTTTTCATATTTTGTTTTTTCAATTAGTATTGATTATATATATGATTTGTTAATTTATATGTTATTTTGCTGATAAATAATTATTGAACTTTCATAGCTTTGCATATAGACTATATCATTTTAGTTAATTTTAGTTTTAAGTTCCTGTTCATATACTCACATTAACAATCTAATAATAGATGTTTGTTTTTTCAACACACAAATAAGGTTTGCTACAAATTTAATTTATTGTATTATTTTTGTTTTTTTATTATTTAGATTAGAGAATCGCATTTCTTAAGCAAAATG